>NW_005871920.1:64963-94240 GCF_000147115.1 Myotis lucifugus
GGGGGGGGCGGGGGAAGGAAAGTAAGTCCTAGATATGATTGAAGCCTGCTATGTTGGAGTGAGGAAATAAATAAGAAATGAGTTGGCTGTTTTTGGTTTTAAAGAGATGCTTTATCCTGTCGAAATAATCAGGTATCAGAGCTAGAAGGAAATGGTAATGGGAGAAAAAGAGCGGTGAGGAAAAGACTTTAGAAAGAGGCGGTTGACTAAGGATGGGAGAAAAATGAGATCCTAAACCAAAGGTGTCTGAGCTGGTCTTTGCCTGGGGTTGTTCGAGCCAAGACATAATTAGAAGCCACACATACTGGTGAGCACTGCAGACAGAAACTAAAGGTGGAGAGGCTTTGAGGTTAGTACTGTGGGGGCTAAAAAATATATTATATTTTCCCTCCTCCCTTCTAAGTTCTTCTGGCTGGGCTAATCAAATTAGTGGAGACAGATTAACAGGAGAAAATAAAGTTTAATACATGCGCACATGGGGAATTCACATGGGTGTGAAAATTCCCGAAGATGGTGAGGTAACATTGCCATTTTGGACAAAATAGAAAAGATAGAAAAGGTTGTGTGGCGGGGGAGGGGGGAGGGAGATCTTAGATTCATAAGTGAGAATGGGCAATTTACAGGTAGAGAAAGAGCTGAGCTTACATGGCAGAAAAATCCTAGCCAGGTGACTGAAACTGGGATTCGGAGGGACCCAGCCAAAGACACCCCTTCCCGCCCCCCACCCCAAGCCCTCTTATTATCATAATTCAAGTTGGCCAAGGTGAACATCCTAAGATCTCCATGAAGCAGTTTCTCTGTCTGAAGCTCTTGGGGCTGAGGGGGTCAAAGGTTCTTTCCGGTGCTTGCTTTGGCAGCACATATACTAAAATTGGAATGATACAGAGATTAGCATGATCCCTGCACAAGGATGACACACAAATTCGTGAAGTGTTCCATATATATAAGTTCTTTCTGAGACTTGTTTTTAATAAACAGCTTAAAATCAATATCCCAAAAAGGCAGCCTCAGGGTGGCCAAGTTTGGTTTCTTTCAGTATAGAAGAATTGAACAACTCTGCCAAGAAACCTGATCGATCACTCTTGGGATCTCTTCCTAGAACCGGGTCATTTTTGCCCTCTCAATTTTAAGATTTTTGTGAGGCCCAAAAGTGAGTATTTTGTGAAAGAGCTTTGCAAATGTAACATTTGAATATGAATGTTAAACTGCTATAGAGTTGTAAAAATGCCATACAAATGTTAATTTGTCTAGTACTCCCACCTGGATGGATGATAGAAAGGCTTTAGATTTGGGAGCACATTGACCTTAGATTTAATTTTATCTAAAATACTGTGTGCCCTTAATTTTGTAACCTTAGTTATCAATACCTGATAGAAGATAGAGGCTCAACAGAGGTCAGTTTCTCCGTATCACTCAACATTATCATCCCCACTGTTCTCTTGTTTCTTTTGATTCAATTAACCAATGAGTATTGAGTGCCTATAATGAAAAGTAAAGAAATTCTACCCTGGTGGGGCTTACAATCAAATGGAGTAACAGGCACTGATCAAATAACAAGCAAATGTAAAATTGCAACTGACAAGTGGTGGAATGAGGAAATAATGTAGATTTGCCATGGTCTGTAAAGGCTAAAAAGGATTACCAGGTGAATTAAAACTGGAAGTGAGAGCCAAAAAGAGTAAGTTTTAAAATGTAAATAGAACTGGGTGGGGTGGAGCTGAGGGAAATCTCTTTATTTTTATTTATCAGTTCTTTTTTTTTTTTTTTTAATCCTCACCCAAGGATCTTTTTCTATTGAATTTTTTAGAGAGAGGGAAAGACAGAAATATCTGATGTGAAGGAAACACATCCATTGGTTGCCTCCTACAGGCACTCCTCCCTGGGCCAGGGAGGAGTCTGCAACCAAGGTACTTGCCCTTGACTGGAATCTAACCTGGGACACTCTATCCACTGAGCCAAATGGGCTAGGATAGGGAAATCTCTTTAGGTCAAAGTAACTGTGCTGGGAAGGAAAGGAATGCTGAGATTGATACTCGGGGCAATGGAGAGTAGTAGAAAAAAAAAATACTGAAATGGAAAATGGGCTGATATGTTGTATTAAGGGCATTTGATTATCTTGAAATTTTCCTGCTAAGAACAATAATGGATGTATAGCATCTCTATGGGAAACATTTTTTTGGAAGAGGTCAAGAATAAAGAAATGGGGTGGGCAGGGGGTGGAAATCTTCTGGGTGAGACATAAGGATAATGTGGGTGATATAAGGGCTTCCTCCAAAGCAAAGCATAATTTTCTCTATTTTATTTGTATCTATATTTTGTGTCTTTTCTCCTACATTCAAATTGGCCTTCTCCCATTTCTCCATCACTGTTTTGCTGTCTTATACATAAACCTGAGCATTAAGATGATACCCAGAGAATACACGCTGCCAGCGGAGTTCAATGACCTTCAGTGACGGTCTTGGTGTCTTGGGTGTGGATAACCTTAAGGCAGACAATGTGATGTGGTGGGTCAGACGCCAGAGGAATGACTGGCTGGCTCTTCTATCCCCAGCAGAAGTCCCCAAAGAAGTCAGGGGAGCGGCAAAAAGCTTCAAAATTCCAACCAGTACCAACTGAAGAGAAACATGGGGCTGCTGGCGAACCAAGTAAACAAAGAACCTCAGGGGTGGAGACCAAACGGAAGAGATCTAAGGAAGATGACAAAGGTAAGAGGTGGACAGCCCCTCAAATCCCATTTCCTTGGTTTAAGCCTGAGGAACTTTTCTGGAAAAGGAAATAAATGTTTGTCCTCTACTCTGCAAGCCATACGCTTCCTTGGAAGCCTGGCTTAAAGCTCACCTCCCTGAAGCCTTCTTTCAGTCACCTCTTAAAACTTATTACTTCCTGTCTCCAAACTCCCACAGTTCCTTTGGTTCTAATGATTATTTGGCTTCCACTCTGACTAGGAGAAAATTCTGAGATGTCCTCAATTATAGCCGCCCGAGTGGGAGCGAGAGACAGAACTGTGGGTCTGTTGATGTCCAGAGGCCAGCTAAGAAAGGACTGCTCACATTCTGTCTGGTTGGAGCTTGGATTAAATTCCCGGTCCTATTTCTACAGATTATTTTAGCCAAGCACCATCACACTCCATGAGCCACCGCTGTGTCTTTACGTGTGGGCTTTCTGACTCTAGGCCTAACCCAGTCCTGGCCCCACTTCACTCTCTCCCACCCCCTTGCCAATGGCTAATGTAAATTCTTGCAAGTGGCTGTACACCTTTCTTCCCCCTCCCTGCTTCTTAATGTATAAAAACACTTGTAAACTCCCATGTCGATGGACATGTTTGTCTTTTCCACCTAGCCAAGCTGCTGCTGGTTTGGACTTCATGTCCCAAGACCCATCTCCTTTTTAGCTAGCATTTCTGGCTCAATGAAACCTTTCTTTAAAAAAAGACTTTCGACCATGGAAATTAAAATTTTTGTTTTAACTAGCTGCTTGGAGTTAAGGACCTTGATGTACAATGACTTGGGGCAGACCGATGCAGGTTTGAAATTACATTCTTGAAATTCACCCTGGCCGGTTTGGCTCACTGGATAGAGCATCAGCCTGCAGGCTGAAGGGTCCCGGGTTCAATTCCTGTCAAGGGCACATTCTTCGGTTGCAGGCTCCTGGCCCTGGTTGGGGTACGTGCAGGAGGCAACCAATCGATGTGTCTCTCTCACATCGATGTCTCTCTCCTCTCATCCTCTCCCACACTGTCTAAAAATCAGTGCAAATATATCCTCAGGTGAGGATTAAAAAAATAACATTCTTGAAACTCCACTTCCTATTTTAAAAATCGAGGATAATATCTACTAGGCTGAGTCAGGGGTGGAAGGTCAGTTGTAATTTATACATAATGATTGGGTAAAACTTCCAAACTATACTCAGCTAGTAACGTGGACTCAGTAAATGATGGTGATTATTAGTGTAGATATAATTGTGTCTGTTCTGGAGCTGTGTTCTGTAAGTCTTTTCCTAAATGGTGTGTGCGGGGTGCAGCAGGAGAGGAGGCCTGTGTGCCAGGACAGCAGTGCTGCCCTGATGGGGTGGGCCGGCAGATCTGTGGGTAACAGGGGTTGTGCTGCACTTTGCTGAATGGTTTACTGTTTTGCGAGAGGACAAGGCATCACTGCATATTTATGATCTCAGGTCTAAAACTTCCCTCATTTCCCTGGATTGGAAGGACGATCTCTAAGCAACCTCCTTGGAATCTGTGGGTTAGGGAGCTCACAAGTGTGTGTGTGTGAGGAGTGGGGAGTTTTAGGAATTAAAAACTGGGGAACTCAGAAGTATTACGTCTTAGGTGTGAGGTCTGTGCCTTTGAGGTTTTGTGGTCTTGGGTAAATCATTTAACTGGACACTGGGGACTGTACTATGATAACTAAAAGTGACTGTACTTCTGACATTTTAAAGGGTCACGTAAGAGTTAATTATTAATAATTTTATCCCATTCTCCTTCAGCTTGTCCACAAAAGATGGTACAGGAAAATAAAAGAGTAAGAATTCACAAGAAGATACCGATTCCTCCGCTGCCCCTTCACTTGCCACCAGTTAACCTGATTCACCGAGACGTCGTGAGGGCTTGGTGCCAGCAATTAAAGCTGAGCACCAGCGGCCAGGTGAGGGCCCAGGCTGTTAGTGCGGCTGGAAGGAAGCGTGGGAACCTTGATCTAATTATTAACTCATTTTTCTCTTGTCTTAGAAATGGGAAACATATAATAGGCTGCGTGCATATGCTTACCCTAATCAAAAGGTGAGTAAATTGTAAGAAATTTGGTAGAATGGAAGCTTCAGTTCTCATCCCTAATTACCTATTTTAGTATGAATAAGTAGTAAAAGAATTGCCCTAGCCCTTCTTTCCCTCTCCACTCCTAAAAAGGCACACCATCCCTGTCCTCAGTTTTCACCAACTCTGCAAAGAATAGTAAAAACGATGCTGCACTTCTTTTTTTCTTTTTTTTAAATATGTTTTTATTGGTTTGGAGAGAGAGAGAGAGAGAGAGAGATCAAGCTGTTGCCTCCTGCACGTGCCCCAACCAGGGATCAAACTTGAAACCTGGGTACGTGCCCTGACCAGGAATTGAACCATCAACCTTGTAAGACACACTAGCTTGGGTGAGGCTGCATTTATTTTATTTTATTTCAGACAGGAAGGGAGAGGGAGATAGAAACATCAGTGATGAGAGAGAATCATTGATTGGCTGCTTCCTGCACGCCCCCCCCCCCCCCATTGGGGATCGAACCCACAACCCGGGCATGTGCCCTGGTCCATGACCTCCTGGTTCATAGGTCAATGATCAACCACTAAGCCACACCAACTGGGAGAGGCCACACTTCTGATAACACTTTCATCTCTCCAATTCTACTTGTAGGAGATTCCTGTCAAACCAGAGGAGGCAAAGATATTGACATTAACACAAAGGAAATTGAAGATGCAAAAGGGGGAAATGAGTCTGGACAGTTCTGGTCTTCCTGAACTGACTGGTCCCCTGGTGGGGGGTCCTGCTCCTGATGGGGGTGCTACTGCTCTCCTGGAGCGAATGGACAATGTTTTCGTGACAACTTCCACCCCGGATGATGTGTTTGCCTCCTGGAGCAGAATTGCAGCCACTACTGGGAAGTCTGGGAAGATGGAGAATGTGAGGTCGCCACAGGAGGCCTCTGGTAAGCTCCATATCAAAGCTGATTCTGGTTCAGATGAGGAAATAAGTTTAATTGATATTATTATTTAATGGTTTTTTGTTGTTGTTGTTAATCCTCACCTGAGGACATTTTTTTCAGAGAGTGGAAGGGAGCCAGACTGACAAACAGAGAGAAATATCGATGTGAGAGAGACATCAATTGGTTGCCTCCTGCACAGGCCTGGATTAGGGCTGGGGATCAAGCCTGCAACCAAGATACATACTCTTGACCAGAATTGAATTTAGACCCTTCTTCAGTCTGCAGGCTTATGCTCTACCCACTGAGCCAAACCGGCTAGGGAGTTTAATTGATATTAATTTCCATTTAGGCCATATCTAAATGACCTAAAGGGCTAATGATTCCTGCCATCACCCCTAGTTTCTGATTCAAGGCCTGAGTGTGCATTTCTGGCAATTTTCTCAGCACTGCTGAGGATGCTAGTCGGGGGACCACCACTCTGAGAACCACTGCTCTAAATTACTGGTGTCATCACAAAGGGATGGCAATCTGTTTGAATTAATTTATTTCCTCTTTAAGGAACTAGAGCATAACTGTTTTTGGCTCAGTGGATAGAGCGTCAGCCTGCGGACCAAAGGATCCTGGGTTTGGTTCTGGTCAACGGCACGTACCTCAGTTGCAGGCTTCTCCCAGGCCAAGGGCACGTACCTCACTTGCAGGCTTCTCCCAGGCCATGGTCAGGGTGTGCAGGAGGCAACCAGTTTATGTGTTCCTCTCACATCCACTGTCTCTAAAAATCAATGGAAAAAATATCTTCCCGTGAGGATTTTTAATATGCGGGAAACGTATTTATACGTTTTACGTTGACTGTAAGTAGTAGAGCCACCTGTTAGCGCGCGATAAAAACTACCCGCAAACAATGTGTTAAAAAAAGAAAGAAAAAAGGGCAGGTTCTAAAATCAACTGCCTGAGCTGAAGCCCTGGGTCTTCTAACATCCATTAAATGAGAAACACTGGTAGATTGTTGCAGCTTTTTTCCAGTTTTCACACCATAAAATGGGCTAAGAATATGATGCCTACCTCATACTTTTGTAAGAATTATAGAATAGAAGATATAATTAAGGAGGATCATAAACTGGTGAGCTCAACAAACTGCCTATTGAAGTATTCACACCCTTGGACCTATTTCATGAAGGCCATTCCAGACCTCTCTGGGTTAGGTTTTTTTTTTGGGGGGGAGGGGGGGGGAGTTAGTCTTTCTGTTGAAGGAAACCAGAATGCATCATCCACAAATATAACTCTTTGACATAAAGAAATTTATTTTGAGGTGCAGGGAATTAAACTCAGAAAAAAACCCTCCCCCTTTTCTGCCTAAAGGGAGGACGACATAAATTCTCCTTTTGCCAGAGACGCTCTTGTCAACTGAGAGATGGTATCAGAGGAACCTGTGAGCAAACCTTACTCCGTTAGTGTCCTCCCATGTATTTACCTCCCCACAGTTCACCACCCTTTGGGGCCTAAAACTGCTTTCCTTTGTCCTGTCATTTCTCCACAAATATATTGTTCTTTGTAGAAGATGTTATACAAGATGGAGTCCAGTTTTGTTGTGTTTTCTCCTACCTGGCATGCACTTCATGCATTAATAAAGTGTTTTTCTCTTATTAATCTATCTTCTTTTTAGAATCCCAGCTGAAAGCCTAAGATTTGTAGAGGTAAAGTTTTGCCTCCCCA
Organism: Myotis lucifugus; assembly: GCF_000147115.1. Taxonomy (NCBI): domain Eukaryota; kingdom Metazoa; phylum Chordata; class Mammalia; order Chiroptera; family Vespertilionidae; genus Myotis; species Myotis lucifugus. The sequence goes on from NW_005871920.1 coordinate 72,356, forward strand.
GCACCACCATCTACCCACTTGCAGCTTATACCACTTCCAACTATAGTTTTTGTTTCTTTTTAAAGTTATAACAGGAACTGTCTTGCATTATTTTCTAAAGGGAACAGGATACAGCAGGTCAAGTTAGAATTCCAGGGTTCATATCTCAAGAGCTAGCACTTGAGAAAGAATCAAAGACCAGGATGCAATTTTTGAACATGATTTGGTCTTGCTCTGTTTGTACTTACCTCTTTTTCCTTCCCCAGGTTACAAGTGGTGTGTGGTCCATGGACAGAGTCTCCCTGCAGACACAGAGGGTTGGGTTCAGCTACAGTTTTATGCTGGGCAAGCCTGGGTTCCAGAGAAACCGGGGCAAGTGTGTGCACTCTTCTTGATACCTTCCTGCAACTTTCCACCCCCACACCTGGAGGATAACATGCTGTGCCCCAAATGCATTCATAGGTAATTACCTAGTTCTTTTCTACAAACTAAAAGTGGGCTTTTGGGTTTTAGTTGAGGGAGACAAGAGATGTATGTTTCTTCATCTTAATTAGCCCTGTATTTCAAGCAAAAGTTAACAACAAAGAATTTCAAGAAAATTATCACCCATTAGTATTTTCCTAGGAAAAGACATTTATGTCTATTTGGAGACCCATAATTTTAAAGAAACACACATTTATAATTACTATTACAAATATATGCACTACACAGAAATAATGACTATCCAAAAAAAAACCCATCTTCCTATAAGTAGCCTACAGTCTAATGGGGATGATTGGTTTGTAAACATCTGTAAACATTTGATGCCATGTGGTGACTGGCATAAAAAAAGAGATTTATTTATTAATGTAAGGGAAGAACTGACTAGATGAAAAGCTGTAAGGTCATTTTTCAGTATGGGGATCAGAGCCGAGGCTGTGAAGGAACTTAGGACAACATAGAATTGAAAGTAGTTCATTGTGACAGAATATTGCAGGAAATAAGCCTCCATTTTCTGTTACAATATATGCCTATCTAAAGATATTGTGTAAAAAAAAAAAAATGAGTAAACAAGAAAAATGTACACTTGCAGTTGGGGGGAGGACAAGGAGTTGAGTCAAGCAGCTCATCCCTAGGTGATGGGCCACTGGAGGGTTTTAAGAGGTAAATGGACTGAGGCTTACATTCCAAAGAGGAAAGGGTGTACGAACTATTGGAAGAAATCTTGTAGGGAAATTCCACTTTTCATATGTTTAATGGGCCTGTCACTTCCTATAGGTGCCAAAAAAACAACAACAAATCTTGCTTCTAGATAATTAGCTGATGGTTTTGAATGTTTAGATATTGCTAAAGGTAATATTTGCAGTGGAGCTCAGGATAGTGCTTCAAGGAACAGCAATATTAGGGGAACATGTTAAAGGAGGCAGAAAAGAAACGAGAAAAGCTGGAATATGAAGTTAATGGGGGGAGAATGCCTGGGGAAACTTTCCTAATTCCAAGTGAAGTTTGAAGAAGGTACACATAATGTACTTGTTTAGATGATATAAGAGATTCAAAGGAGTAAAGGATATAGAAAATTTGGTGTTGGTTGAATCAGGGGAGGAAAGAAGTAGAGACTGCAATTGGAGATATTTTCTGAAAGTACAAATGGAGAAGTGGAGTAATGGGATGCTTACAGGGAATTTTCATCAGGGACAGGGAAGATGGGGAGAAGAGAATCCCTCTGGTGCAGCCCAGTCATGGCTCCTAAGGATCTGTGCCCCCACCGCTCAGCTGTAAGGAACCACCCTGGGCTCCATCTCTGAGCTTTCTGTTGTCCTGCTTACCCTCCACCCCTTCGGTGTCATGGTTACTGAACACCAGAGATCCAGCACAGCTGGTAGAGGATAGCAGTCTGAAGGGGGGCGTCTCAGGCCAGGCTCCCCCTTCATCTAGGAGTGGCAGCCCCTGGGACCTGGCACAGGGAGTATACATTTGTCTTTTCCCCTTCTGGCTGTCCTGCTTCCTGCCACAATTCTATGCCAATGAAGTTAAATACAATTGAGGTCATTCATGTTGGATAGCTTTTACTGACATACTGGGACCATGGGAAATGGTAAAAACAATCCCTCGGGGGGCTTCTCCTGCCCAAGGCTGCACAGAACAGGAAAGTGATAGAGACACAACGTGGCTGAAGTTGCCATTCCCAGGGGGCCTGGCCATGTGCTTTCCACCCCTATCCAAAGTTTAAGGACAATTTTACTGGCATTCCAGCACTAGGTTTCTTGACATTTCTTGTTTGGATTTTTAAAGATGACGATCATTTCATTTGCTTTATAGGAATAAAGTATTAGCGAGAAGCTTCCATTGCCAAGAAAAAGAGTACGACTACGACTGTAATTAATATGGTAGAAAGGTGACTACAATCAACTCCATGGTGCCACTGACGGCAACTCTGGGCTGCTTGACACCCTCCATGCTGCATGCTCCCTGCTCACAGGGCCCAGACCGGTGGGGAGCAGATGTTACTCTCAGACTACCAACAGTGCCTGCTGCTTCGTCTGCTGGGATACAGCTATGTTTTAAAATAGACATGCACTTCACAAACTATCATTCATTGCAGTGAAGATGCAAAAGTCACTCACACGGTCCAACGATGACCTGTCTGGAACAGAAGTGACTCCACTTCTGTTCTTTCACGGTGGGAGCCTGCACTGAACCTCATGGGGGGAGTGGAGAAACAGCTGTGCTCCTTCACTAAACTCCTGCCTCAGAATTGTGTCCGCTCCCAAAAACATTCTTGATATTCAAAACATTTTGCAAAGTTGTCTGAACTTGGGATTTCTGTAGTGTGTCTCTGGGATGAAAACACGGGCACTTGGGCCAGTATCATTTCTAGTTGTAACTGGTTTGTATATTTTTGCTTTTTAAATATGCCCAAGGGCCCTAACTGGTTTGGCTCAATGGATAGAGCGTCAGCCTTCGGACTCAAGGGTCCCAGGTTCGATTCCGGTCGAGGGCATGTACCTTGGTTGCAGGCAATACCCAGTAGGGAGTATGCAGGAGGCAGCTAATCGATGTTTCTAACTCTCTATCCCTCTCCCTTCCTCTCTGTAAGAAATCAATAAAATATATTTTAAAAAAAAATATATGCCCAAGGTTACTTCTGAGTCATAAATATCTAGTATGCTTAAATTCCATATGTAAAGTAATTCATCTGCTGTTTCGGGAACTTTGTTGTGTGCAAATTATTGTTAATGTTCTTAACTCAGTAGGATTAAGCCAAGAGGCATGATTTTGTTTCAGTGTAATAAATAATATACACTTTATTTCTTATTAGTGTATGTCTATTATTTTGTTTTCTTTTTTTAACTTTTCCCTTTTTATATTGGATTGCTCAAGTTTCTATTTTGTTTCCTTCCTCTCTTTATTAATTTGGGAATTTTACTTTGCTTTCTAGTTCTGTTTATAGACAGTTCCCTGTCCCTAACACACTAAAATAAACTTAAAATTCTCTTCGCATAAATCCTATCACTAAGATTGTTTAGTTACCCCTCCTTACTGCCCCTGGCAGAATAAAATCTAGTCACATTCCCCAATCCTCCATAAAATTCACAAACCTCCCCAAAATTACTATAAAGTTTTAACTATCCCCCCTTCATTGTCTCTGTCCCAAGCTCTTAGAATATTTCAAGGAAGAGACAAATCTAAGTTATATACTCTATAACTCCATGGCAAAGGGGCTTTGTGGTATGGTCTTGATGCGGGGGCGGAGAGGGCGGGAGGGCAAGAGAAGAGCCATTTTTCCCATTTGGAAATTAAAATTAACAGCCACAAAAATATGTCTGCCCATAAGCACATGTGCGTGTGCTTGTGTGTGTGTGTAACATATGAGGTGCAATAGAAATCAGGCCAGCCCTCCAAATTTTCCTTGGCTCCAAAGGGCCATAAAAGACTAAGAGTTGGTGCTGAAGTAACAGCTCTGGAGTCCAAAGCCCTGCCAAGACATTGCTGACTGAGGCAAAAGAACCTGCATGTAGAAAATCTGTGAACTCACTGACAGGAAGCCAAAGTGGAAGTAACCACATCTTCAAAGATCCCCCAACCCTAGAGAGCAGAGGTGGAAAGGAGAAGAAAGAAGGGGGAAATTTTTGTTGTTGTTGTTAATCCTCACCCAAAGGTATTTTTCCATTGATTTTTAGAAAGAGTAGAAGGGGGAAAAGATGAAAGTGGGAGGGAAGGGGAGAGACAGAAGGAAAAATGTAGATGTGAAAGAGAGACATCAACTGATTGCCTCCTGCAGGATGGCGAGGTATATGCCCTTGACCAAAATCGAACCCAGGACCCTTCAGCTGATGCTCTATCCACTGAGCCAAACCAGTTAGGGCAAAAACTTATTTTTCTTTATTTTTAAAAAATTTTTTTTTGTTAATCCTCACCCAAGGTTATTGTTCCATTGATTTTTAGAGAGAGGAGAGACAGAGAGAAACATCAATGTGTCTATTGGTTGCCTCCTACAGGCACTGCAACCAAACCTGCAACCAAGGTACATGCCCTTGACCGGAATCGAACCCAGGACCCTTCAGTCCATCGGCCAACGCTCTATCCACTGAGGCAGAATGGTCAGGGCAAAACTCATTTTTCTTTAGAAGTGAAGTTGTTTTGACACAAGTATAGACATCTTCATTCTTCATTTGTTGTCATTGATAAGCAGTCAGCAGCCCAACAGCTAAAGGGGCTTATGCTATAAAATAATAGCCTAATATACTAAGTGTCCAGTAGGCCGGTCGGCTGTTCAACCAATTAAAGCGTAATATGCTAATGATACGCTAAGGCCGCTCAACCGCTCGCTATCATGTGCACTGACCACCAGGGGGAAGATGCTCCAACTGGTAGGTTAGCTTACTGCTGGGGTCCAGCCGATTCAGATTGAGCAAGACAGGCCAGGCATGCCCTGGAGCCCTCCTGAGGTCCCTCCCCAGCTGGCCAACCTCCCACATCCTTCCCCAGCCCTGATTGTGCGCCAGTGGGCTCCCTTGGCCTGGCCTGCACCCTCTTGCAATCCAGGCTGAGGGACTTCCCCCGCCCCCCAAGTGCACGAATTTCATGCACCAGGCCTCTAGTGGATAAATACAAGTGGAGAAGCAACTCTGGCAAGGGGACATTTAGACTGAATGTTTAGAATTTATGAGGACTATCTGAGAGTTTAGATTTGGACAAAGGCTCTTTGGGCATCTCTTCACATAGATGGTAGTGGGTGATAAACCACCCCAGAATCCAGGTGAAAGACATCAGCCTGCCTATTATACTGAAGTCTTCATTCCCTAGCAACGTGCTCTAGCATCAGGGAACTTTTACTTTTGTGCTGGCATCTGGAAAGCCAGCTCTAACTTGGATGCCATCTCTCCGAAGTGCTTTCTAGCATAAAAAGACACACCTCATATTAAATGTGTGTCTAAATTAATTGTAATTTCCACAGAGAACCCAGGCTAAATACTAGTAAATTGCTGGCAAAGACAATTCAGTTTCTGAGCATAACTTTTGCTGCCCCTTGAAACAATAGACAAAGCAAAACACTGTTGTTCCATGATTCAGAAGGTTTTTTTTTTTCTTCAAAAGAAAAAAAAACAAAAACCAAAAAATGCCCTTTTATTCTCAGTCAGAGTTAAGATTTGTAACTATTGCTCTAAAGTAGAAATTAGTTCAATAGTCCTTTTAAGTGGGAATTTCTTGAAATGAAGAATGCGGCCAAAGTTGGGAACACCTTTCAGTGCAATTCCATTTTCCTCCCCAGAAAACTAAAGAACTCAGTAGCGGTCCCTTCCATTTGGAAGTGAGACTGAATCATCGTTGCCAAACTGTTTCTCAGAACCCTAGGGCTCTGCAGATGTCTTACGAGTTTTATTTCCCAGCTAGAGTCATTCCACTTTGACCTGTTATGTATTGGTGCTCCATAAACATTTACCCTTTAGAATATGGTCCTCTAATTATTTTTTAAAAAGGATTTTGAAAATACAATACATTCGCAAATATTTGAAATAGGTAATGCATTTTTCTTTCAGAACCCTGTTATTGAAATAAATATTAAAATGCAAGTATTCATAAACAATTTTTCTTTATTTTTAATATATCTACCCTACAGCCTAGATTATTATTATTTTAAATATATTTTTATTGACTTCAGAGAGGAAGGGAGAGGGAGAGAGAGAGACAGAAACATCAATGACGGGGGAGAATCATTGATCTGCTGCCTCCTGCCTGCCCCACACTGGGGATTGAGACCACAACCCAGATATGTACTCTGACTGGGAATCTAACCATGACCTCCTGGATTATGGGTTGTTGCTCAACCACCAAACTACACTGGCCAGGCCTAGGTTATTTTTTAAAAAATAGCTTTACATCCTGCTTTTGAGCTTTTAGGTATATACTGAAGCCCCAAACTTAAGTTTGTGTAATACAATTTAGAGAAATTTGTTGCACCTAATTAAGAGCCTTATCTGAACCAGGCGCTATGCTGAGAATGAAGAGAATGAAGATGACTTTGAAGAGTGTCATGGATGGTAAGAGAGTCACGTGAGTCTGCGATCAGTGTTTACACCACATCCTCTAGCAGCAGCGCTGATAGGGGCTTCTACTCAAAAGGGGGTGGGGTGGGATGAGGAAGACAGGAAGAAGCTGTAGCAAACCTGAATAGCCAGCATTCAGACACAGCATAGAAGGTCCCTGGGACCTTCATTTTCCGGGGTTCTAAAGGCTGGGCGTTTAGGCGGGGTCTTGGGATAGAATCAATAGGATATTCATTAGCTTTATGCTGATATACCAAAACGAGATTTATTCTTTTAATTTGTCCTTGGGTGTGGTTGGCAAATGGGACTTAATTGGATTTCTGTTATCTGTCTCCCTGAGTAGGGCGAGTTAAGCTATTTACCCTCTGGTTGGGGAGGAGAGTGCAAACCATTTACTCTTAAGTGTCCTTGGTTTAGGGAAGATAGGATTTACTTGATGGATACAAACTGCATTTAACCGTTTCTCGACATAAAATAAAACAAGCGCTATCACGCTGTTTGGGTCTTTTCATACTCATTTAGAGAAAGCGCGGTTGCGCTGTTTGGGATTCTTCGACAGTGTTTTTTCAATACCCCCTGGGACTCAAACGAATCGTATGTTTTCTCGACATAAAATCTCAGCAGCGCGATCGTGCTGCTTGGGACTTAAACGGTTCCCCATTCCACTTGTCCTGAAATTTTCCTAGCTTCTTACTTTTCTATAATACTGCTGGATATTTGTCAACCTGGATGGTTTGATAATATTAAATAATTATTTAAAATCATTTTTAGATACTGCACTGGTCAGTGGTTCAATGGTTAGACCATTGGTCTATGCACTGAAAGGTCTCAGGTTCAATTTCTGGTCAAGGGCACATACCTGGTTTGCAGGTTCAATCTCTGACCCAGTCAGAGCACATTCAGGTGGCAACTGATCAATGTGTCTCTCTCACATCAGTGTTTCTCTTTCTCTGTCTCTCTTTCTCTCTCTCCCCCTCCCCCCTTCGCCCTCTACCTCCTTTCCACTCTCTCTAAAAATCAATGGAGAAAATATCCTCAGGTGAGGATTAAACAAAAAATAAAATTATTTATTTTTATTTATTTATTTTTTTAATCCTTACCCGAGTATATTTTTCCATTGATTTTTTGAGAGAGTAGAAGAGAGGGGAAAGACAGAGATAAATATCCATGTGAGAGAAACACATCTATTGGCTGCCTCCGGAATGAGCCCTGACCAGGGCCCAGGCTGAGAAGGAGCCTGCAACTGATCAGAATCGAACCCGGACCCTTCAGTCCACAGGCCAACACTCTGTCCACTGAGCCAAATTGGGTAGGGCAAATATAACATTATTTTTAGATATAAAAAAGATATTGTAATTGAAAGGTGAACATGGTGGGTTAGCACTGTGGTGGGTTAACACACCCAGGTAGGCTAAATAGCCATCTCAGATGGTGATTAAAGAAAATGGAAGTTATGTGGGGAAAGGAGGTGGGGGATGGGATATCTAAAGGGAAGGGCTGCACAGCACCTAGCCAAGGGGACACTGAGTCCACGATGGCAGCCCCCAGGAACTGGAGCTTCATCCTTCTATGCAGTCACTGGCGGGAAACTGGTGGTCAGTTGGGTTTGGGGGCTAGGCTACTTGGAATGCGGATGGAATGCAGGTGTGCAGTCAGGTGCCTTCAGGACAGTTTCCATTCCTTGTACGGCCTGATTCCTGGTGTCCAGCAAGTTTAACCTGGTTTTTTGTTCTGTGGTGGGAAGCTTGCAAATGGCCATTAAGTGTATTGCCCCGTGGGCCTAACAATAATTATACGTAGAAAAAGTCTCCTGCCCCCAAATTGACAAATAAAATGATATGAGGTCTGGTAGTTCCTTCCATGGTTGAGATGAAATGAGATTGGCTAGAACTCAATAGTTGTTGATGCTGGATGATGGATACAGAGGGTCTGCTTTGTACGTGTTTGAACTTTTCCATAATATAATATTTTCAAAAAGAAAAACAAAAACCCCAAAACCAACACACAAACCTCAAGAAAACAAATCAGATAATTATGTTGTAATAAATGCTAAGAAAAAAAAAAGTGGTAATAAAATAGTTTTCCCACTTGAAGTTCTGACTAGCTTAAGGCACCGAGATAAGGTCAGGCTACCAGGTCAGTTCCTCTCTAAATTACTGAGGTAAAGCCCACCAGGCCGCCCCCCTCCCTCCCCCGCCCCTCGTGGATAGGTGGAGTGCTTTTCTGCTTGAATTTCCATGGGTTGATTCAGTTTCTAATCTGAAAGAAAGGAGTCAGGATTCCAACCATTATCTGCCTAATACAAAACCGTTGGTCACACCCAGATCTAGACTATGCTTCTAGACTTTTAAGTGACTTTTCTTTAAGTAATACTTTACCTTGAAGGCTTGATGAAGCACACATCCTGAAGATCTGGGGTGTGGTCTCATAATTTATTTTTTCAATCATTTCTCCAGTAAACTGAAGCCGAGCCCTTGCAGACCACATTTTGAATTTAGTACATATAAACTAAATTAAACTGATCTGGGCTCCATGGGTCCCGAGACTAATGGACTGAACCACTTTCCTAGGGCAGAGAAAGCGCCCCGTGAGACCCCTGCATGACAAAGCTGCCATAATGTTTGCTAATAATTTCTTTAGTGGCTCTGGCTCCTTGGGGTGGCTTCTTCAGGGTCACCTCTTGTCACATCTGCCTCCAACATTATGCTCCAGTGATTCCCACGTGCTTGCAGTTCCTTCAGCATTCACTAGTCCATCACTTGCCTTAATATTTTGGCTCTTGCTGCTCCTCTTCTAAACAGCCAAACCCTTTCCTCTACCCAGCTCCCCAGTATTACAAGCTTAAAATTTATGTCTAGAACTAAATCCAGAAGGGATTATCTTATTCAAGCCCTACAATTCAAATCTAATCTCCCAGTGAGTGACACACCCCTAGGCATAAATCAGTTACAAAATACCTCTGAATCTTTTTTTATTCCTTCCATAATAACGTCATTCAATCCATCACCGCTATTCTCTGAGAAATGTTTGAAACTACTCTGGTCAGTTGTAACTTGTCTTCAAGAATTTTTCCAGTTTCACCCCAAGTCTTTATTTCTTAAAAATAAAAATCTCTCTTTTTAAAAATTCCTGAATGCTATTAATTATCCAATAATTCCAAGATCACCTAGTAAGATAAGATAGGGCATAAAACTGATAAAAACACCACCCGGTCAGATAATGGTGGGAGGGCGGGGCTTGGGAAGAGAAAGAAAAGAGCTCTTGAGAAACAGGAAGTAGAAGGAGACATTTGCTTATAAAAAGAGAAATCAGGCTAGAAACCCTGTGGTTAAATGGAGTAAACTGCACGAATCCTCAGCACTGCTGGCATTGCCTTCCTCTGAGTGCTCCTGGAAATGGCAAACTCAAGAAGCGAAAAGGTAAGTTTAGTTCAAATAAAATTAATTTTCCCGCAGATTCACTTATTAAGGCCTTTCTGGAGCTCACTTATGTTTTGCTCTTGCCATGCATGAGTCTTAACTTCTGGGTGTGAGGACATTCTTTGTGGTTAATTATTTTCTTTCACGTGATTGTGGCTCTGTCTACTTGGGCGAGAGTAGAAAGGAGAAGCAAAGATTCTTTTTCATAGAGCAAAGTAAGAGATTTATTTTGCAGAAAGGCATGTTGTAGGTCAACAAGATAAAGACGGAAAAGGAGAGCTGCTGTACCAAGAACATGGGAAAGATTAACATGGATAAGGACAAACATGAAGGGACCAATTCGTTTCTTCCAGGAGTGAAAAGTAATGTAATCCCAGTGGCCTTGGTATCAAATGGGTTTCCAGACCAGGCTTGGGTCACCCTGGACTGGAGGAGAGGATATAATTGAGGTTTCATGGGTATTTTCAGGGCTGCTGTACCAGGCTAGACGAGGACTGAATTGGCCAACATTAAATATATGATTATAGGCAGGTCATAGAGCTGCTTTGAGCCCCCATTTATCTCTAGAGTGGAGTAATAATGTCAATGCTTTTTTAAATGTGTGTGAAAGTGCTTTGAAAAAGCGGCATACAAATGTAAAATCCCTATATGCAAGCTACAGGAAGTCGTTGAGATTATTTAAATAGGGAAAAGGGATGGCTGCTTCAGATGCCACCAGGCTGCTGTGGGAAAAATGTATTACATTAGGGCTGGGATGGTTTTGAGAGAAAAAGCTAAGTTCAGAGATTTACTGAAGCATGTGTTACTCTGTGGCATTGGTCATTTAATTCCTGAGACTTAGTGGCCTAATTTGTAAAGTAGGAAAACTAATAAATTACTACAAGTATGTTATAAGGATTAAACAAGAAAATACAGAAAGCATCTAGCATAGTGCATGTTTACAAAACCAGTAAATGTTACTTCCTGCCTGTCCAGTTCACCTTTCAGTCATTAGATCATTGAAGAACATTGAGTGCCCAATCCGTGCTGGCACTGTGTTAGTTACTGTGATAGCAAAGGGAGGAAAACAGATGCATGCTCTCTCCTCAGGCCAGGGCTGAAGTAAGGCCAATATGGCTGGAGCTCAGAAAGCTTTTAAGCTGGAATGGCAGGGCTGCAGTGTTCAGGGATGTGTCGTGTAGGCTACATGAGAGAGTTTTGTCATTTACTCAGAAAGCAATGATAAGCGATGGGAGTATTTTAAGCAGGCAGGAGAGCAATCTAAAGAAAGAGTGGAGTTAGAATGGGTTTTTAATAACAAGACTTTTGCATCTGCCAGTGAGAGCTAATGATAGCTTGAGTTGCAAATCATGTGATGGAAGATGAGAAGGCAGCAACACATCTCACACGGATTTCGGAGATAAAATGAAAGTAGTTAGTGTTTTAGTTGATGGAAAGGAAGACCACAAGGGGAATGGTTTCCGAAAATCCCTTCAATTTCGTCTTTTTTGTTCATCCTCACCCGAGGATATTTTTCCATTGATTTTTAGAGAGTAGAAGGGAGGGGGAGAGAGAAACACTGATGTGAGAGAGACACAGCGATTGGTTGCCTCCAGCACATGGTCCTAATGAGACCCAGAACCCTTTCGCGGGCCAAAGCTCTATCCACTGAGCAAAACCGGGTAGGGTCTTTCCATTTCCTCTTTATCACTTGTAAATCGGTTTTTACCCATTTTCTCATTTTTTTAAAAATCTAGTAAAAGGTCTGCTAATAACATCATATTTAAGGAAATCTCAGTAATTTTTTCCATCACCTTCTCAGTTTTGTATTCATTAGTTGTGATTTGAAAGTAAGCAGTTTAATTGTATGCATCACATGAAAATTGGTAGCTGACCCTTTCCAGGATTTCTTTCAGGATGAATTAGAAGAAGAAAATGTGATACTCACATTGGTTCCAATAAGCGAGGAACATAATGAACATCAAATGGAACCAAGTGTTTCTTCAACCTCAGACAGCAAACTGACAGCGCCTAGGACAAACGATAAAGGTGTGATGATAAGGATTGCTCAGTGTACTGCTCCTCCAGCTCTGGAAAGCCCAGGAAAAAGGGATTTTTCTTTTCTCTTCTTTGGCTATACAAGGCCCAGCTCACCTCAATTACCTGTAATAAGAGATTTCTCTAACTCCCATGCTTGTTATTTGCTAAGCACTATGTACTGCCTTGCTTTTAAGACACACAAAAATCAGCATGTGGAGTGTTTTGGACAGAGCATAGTCTTATGCGGCAACTGGATAGAAGTTCAAATTTCCAACCCATGACCCTCACCCTTCTCTTCATTTTGGTTAATACATACTTTATATACCTCTTACAAAGACTAATTTTTTCTAGCTTTATTGAGATATTTACACAATACTATAATTTTAAGGTGTACAATGTGATGATTGGTACACATACACTGTAAAATGATTATAAAAATAAGGTTAATTAACACATTCATTTAAGATTTACTTTTTTAATCATCATTCGAGGATGTTTTAATTAATTAATTGTATTTTTATTAACTCCAGAGTGAAAGGGAGAGGGAGAGATAGAAACATCAATGAGAGAGAGTCTTTGATCGCTGCTTTCTGTACGCCCCTTACTGGGGATCGAGCCCACAACCTGGGCATGTGTCCTTGACTGGAAACAAACCTGGGACCCTTTGGTCCACAGGCTGACACTCTTATCCACAGAGCCAAACCAGCTAGGGCTGAGGATGTTTTTATTGATTAAAGGGAGAGAGGGAGGAGGGAGGGGGAGAGAGAGAGAGAGAGAGAGAGAGAGAGAGAGAGAGAGAGAGAGAAAGAAAAAAAGAAAGAAAGAGGAAGAAAGAAATCAATCGCCTCCTGCATCCAACCCAAAACCTGGATATGTGCCTTGACTAGGAACCTGCATATAGGATGACGCTCCAACCAACTGAGCCACACCCACCAGGGCAAGATTTTCTATCTTAGTAACTTTTAAGCATACAATACAATATTGTTAATATAGTCACCATGCTGTACATTCATCTCCAAAACGTATTCATCTTATAACTGAAAATTTATACCTTTTGATCAACATCTCCCCATTTTTCTCACCTCCAAACCCCAGGCAACCACCACTCTACCCTCTGTTTCTATGAGTGAGTTCTGCTTTTTTAAATTCCACATACAAGTGAGATCATAGAGTATTAGGAAGATAAAATCATTTTGAAAAACATGTAATATTTTGCTAGGTTGAGTAATTACTGATCAAATATCTAGCAGCTCTTAATATCATAACCCTTTATCTCCTCAGTGCTTCATATAAGGCATTGAATATGTATTTTCAGATGATGAAGTACATAATGACAAATTATGGCTAAGCAGATTGAGTAGAGAAAAATAAAACAGGATGACCATTGTTGGTTGGGGTGCTTTCTTGGATTCCTATTGGTCCAAGATCTAGACATTTTGGAGGAGCCATCCAATATAATGTTCTATTCAGTTTGTGTTGATGGCTATAAACACAACAGGTTGCTATGTTAGTGTAAAAAGCATGGAGCCTGGCCAGTGTGGCTCAGTGGTTGAGCGCCTACCTATGAACCAGAGGTCATGGTTCAATTCCCAGTCATGGCATATTCCTGGGTTTTGGGCTCCATCTCAAGTAGGGGGCATCAGAAGGCAGCCGATCAATGATTCCCTCACATCATTGATGTTTCTGAAATCAATTAAAAATATTATTAAAAAAACATGGAATTTTGAATATCAAAATGTACATTTGAGTCTCAAGTCTGTCATTTTATTGGATATGTGGTATTGAACAAGTCCTTTATTCTTGAATCTGTTATCTTATTTGTAATATGAGGAAAAATATTTGGTACCTATATGTATAAATTGGGTTGTAAGAAATAAGTGAGAACTTGGTAAAATTATAAAGAATCTTACAAATTTTAAATTATTACTACTTTGGTTTTCTTCTTTTCTCAGTTAATCTTCCTCAAATGAATGAACAATTCAAAGATTGCCCAAAACCAATCCTTCCCTTGCCGACCAATTTGCCATCATTTAATAAAGTGCGTCACGACACTTTGCGGAACTGGTGCCAACAATTGAATTTGAGTACCGATGGTAGGGTGAGTACATTGGTGAGAATTTCTGCCACTCAGAACAAATATTCAAAGTCTTGCCAACTTTGCTTTTTCTCTCTTTCTTAAATTTCTTAGAAAATAGAGGTTTATCTGAGGCTTAGCGAACACGCTTATTTTGAAAAAAAGCGAGTGAGAGGGAAGCATGGAGACAATGTAAAGGTGAGTTCTGACTGTGAATTGTTCCTCCTCTCCCAGCATCTCCACATACTAGTATGTTGTACCTCTAAGGTAAGGGTGAGGAATGTCCAGCCATCTAAGGCCCACGATATCATTTCATCTGGCCATGCCAAGACAACTGCAGGTTGTCTAGGAGCTTGTTTCATAGCAACATGAATTTATATTAAGTGAATTATATTAAGCGAATGATGTTATAAATATTCAGATGGCCCTTGGTCGAAAAAAGGTTCTCCTCAACCTTGCTTGCTCTAAGGCAAGATTTCTCAACCAAGACTATTGACATTTTGAGCCAAATAAGTTCTTTTTGTTTGGAGGCTGTCCTGTGTATTTTAGGATGTTTAGCAGACTAAATATCCCTGGCCTCTATGCACTTGATGTTAGTAGCACCGCTTCCTCCCTCACAGTGTTAGCAATCAGCAATTTCTTCCATTTGAGAACCACTACTCTAAGGGAACTAACATTCCTAAACCTTTCCCATGCTGACCCACTCGGGTAAATGTATAAAGAATGATCAAATTGATATAGAAGTCATTATGGTAGTAGCACTTCACGTAATACTCATCACGAATGCCATTTGCAGAATGTTGCTGGAACACCAGAGGAGGCCACATTGCAGTCATGTTCGGGGAAACTGACCAAGAGATCAAGGAGTAAGAAAAGTCATCAGATGAGCAAAAGAGAGGAAGAGACTCATACGGTTGAGATGACCAGTATAATTGAAGTGGCTAATACAGTTGAAGTGGCCAATACAGTTGAAGTGGCCAGTACAGTTGAAGTGGCCAATACCGTTGAAGTGACCAATACAGTTGAAGTGATAACTTCAGCTCGTGAGGCCATGCTGGCAGCGTGGTCAAGAATTGCTGCAAGAGGCTCGCTATCTAAGGCTGCGAATTCATACAGCATTCCTATTTCTGTTGAGAATTTTCTGCTGCAAACATCTGGTAAGATCAACTTTAAACAGTAAGCACCATTCCAGAGAAAGAAGGTTAACTTTTATTAGTCCAATACTGAAAGGTAGTACAAGGAAAAGAGTTAGTTAAAATATCTGTAGATTGGATATTAGGTTCATAGAAAACTTACCTTTTGATTGATAATCAAGTTTTGCTGGATGAACTTCTAAGCCAGGTCATAGAGTGCTGACCCTTTTGATCACTAAGCAGAAGTATAAGGTGGGGAGAAAGCATAATCTGATAATGTGGTCAGCCACAGCCTGAGGTCTTTTATTTTAAAAAAAATAATTTTATTGATTTCAGAGAGGAAGGTAGAGGGAGAGATAGAAACATCAATGATGAGAGAGAATCATTGATCTGCTGCCTCCTGCATGCCCCCCACTGGGGATTGAGCCCACAACCCGGGCATGTGCCCTTGACCAGAATCGAACCTGGGACCCTTCAGCCCATAGGTCCACGTTCTATCCACTGAGCCAAACCAGCTAGGGCCAGCCTGAGGTCTTTTTCTCTCCTTTTCTTCAAGGCTTTCTTCATAGCATAGTGTAGGGATTTGAACAGCCCTGGTTCAGATTATTTTTTTTAAGATTTTGTTAATATGTTTTTATTGATTTCAAAGAGGAAGGGAGAGGAAGAGAGAGATAGAAACATCAATCATCGTCTGCCTCCTGCATGCCCCACAATGAGATCAAGCCCGCAACCTGGGCATGTACTCTTGATCAGAATCAAACCTGGGACCCATCAGTCTACAGGCTGACGCTCTATCCATTGAACCAAACCAGCTAGGGCTAAGATATTGTTATATATTTTAGAAGTGAAGGGAGGAAAAGGGAGAGAAACATCAGTGATCAGCTGCCTTCTGCATGGGCCCAGTTACATAGCTGTCTCTGAAGAACTGCCTACCCAGCAACGACACCTCTTTCTAATTTTCATTAATGTGCCATATGACCTAGTAGCATTCCACACTTATTCATCCTTTTAGTACCTCTCTATTTCTTTTTAAAATATATATATATTATTGACTTCAGAAAGGAAGGGAGAGAAGGAAAGAGACAGAAACCAATGATGAGAGAGAATCATCGATCGGCTGCCTCCTGCATGCCCCATACTGGAGATCAGGCCCGCAACCTAGGCATGTACCCCTGACCGGAATCGAACGTGGGACCTTTCAGTCTTCAGGGTGATGCTCTATCCACTGAGCCAAACCAGCGAGGGCATTAGTACCTCTCTATTTAGCAGTTATTAAGCATCTACTGTGATCCAAGAGTGTGTCTAATCACCGGGTATATAGCGCTAAACATAATCTTTATTGTTTTACAGTCTGATGGGAGTTTTTATGAATATTTGAGCTCACGGTGACTGCTTCTTTCTCAATTTCAAACACTCGATACCTTACCTTGTTTTGTCTTAAATATCCCTCTGCCCAATTAGATTGTTCCTTGGCCTTTCAACAAAGATCATTTTGCTTGTTTTTTATATTTTAAGCAGTACAATGTAGTAGTTAGACCAGCGGTTCTCAACCTGTGGGTCGTGACCCCTTTGGGGGTCGAATGACCCTTTCACAGGGGTCGCCTAAGACCATCGGAAAACACATATAATTACATATTGTTTTTGTGATTAATCACTATGCTTTAATTATGTTCAATTTGTAACAATGAAAATACATCCTGCATATCAGATATTTACATTACAATTCATAACAGTAGCAAAATTACAGTTATGAAGTAGCAATGAAAATAATTTTATGTTTGGGGGTCACCACAACATGAGGAACTGTATTAAAGGGTCACAGCATTAGGAAGGTTGAGAACCACTGAGTTAGACAAATGGGTTGTGAATCAATACCTGGATCCATAGCTTGGTTCTGAGAAAATTATAATATTTAACACTGCAAGCTTCAGTTACTTCATTTTTAAATAAGAAAAGTGAATCGAAGGTAAATATAAATGTTCTTAATAAATTTATGAATACATGTAAACCATTTAGCAAGCATTTAAAAAGGTAATTGTTATCCCTCATGCTATATAATTTGTGAAGTTAGAGTATAATGTCTTTTGGTCTACATTTTTCATGCTTCTCATCCAATCAATCCATCAACAGAAAATAAGAGCAAAGTCAAGAGTGAGTTGCTGAGAGGTTGGATTGGGGTGCAATTACTTGCTCTTCACTGTTTATATTTGCTTCTCTTTCCTCCCCAGGTGTCAGGTGGTGTGTGGTCCATGGCAGACATCTCTTGGCAGACAAAAAGGGTTGGGTTCGCCTGCAGTTCCACGCAGGTCAGACCTGGGTGCCTGACACTCCCACGAAGATGATTTCTCTCTTACTTTTACCGGCCTGTACTTTCCCATCCCCAGACCTAGAGGATAACATGTTATGCCCTGACTGTGTTAAGAGGTAACCCTTAAATATGTTTTCTGTATGTCTAGATGGTAGGAGAAAGCAAATGGTCAAACATACTGTTTTCTTAATTTGCCATATAGATCAGGCAAACATAGGAAGGAAAAAGAACTTGATAGTGGATTAGAACTCAGATAAGTATGTGCTTCTTAGCAATCTTAAAGTATGTGACAAGTTAGAATATTAATTTTCTCAAGTTTAGAGATCTAGCTGGGGTTAAGAAAATTAGTAAGGCAAAATCCATGTAGCATGGGGGGGAAAGGAGGCTTATGTAATACTTTAAACAATAAAGAATTTAAATTAAAAAAAAGAGATACTGTGAAATAAATGGAGTAACTTAGGGAAACTTCAGAAAGGATTACGTGCACTGAGGAAGATCTTGTCAGTTGGAAAATAAGAATTTGGCCATTTGGTAGTGGAAACAGCTCATACAAATAAAAGAACATGACATACTTAAAAATAGCAGATAGGTCAATATGATTGAAGCTGTATTGACAAATCTAGAAAGGGAGGGGTAGATCACTGATGGGTTTCTTTCTATAATGATGGCCTCATATATTATCTGGTGAGTCATAATTTCTCAGTCACTTTTGGGACATAGATTCCCTTGAGAATATAATAATAGTTATATACCCACTGTTCAGGAAAATATGCATTGGGCATACACAAGCACTGGTTTAGATTTTCTATAGACTATAGAACTCTTTTTTGTTTATTTTTTTAGACTATAGAACTCTTAATGTTCACCCATTAATAACAGCTTTTGGTGATGGGTTTGGGTGGAGGTGATGTGAGATGGGTGTCGAGGGAAGCTAAGGCTTTTTTAAGGATGTGGATTGTAATCTTGCAACAAAAACTAAGTTGCAGGGTAAGTAAGAGATTACTATAATAATTCTGAAAAGATATAATTTATAAACTTGGCAAAAAGTTTAAAGAGGAATGGGACAAATTTAAGAGATAAAAGAGTAAAAGGAAGGGTGCTATCTTATTAGATGGAGGAAAGGCAGAAGTGTCCCCAGTTCAGTGGTGAAGAATATGATATGTGAGACATGCTTGACATGGGCCTAGATGTCTGAGATAAGAATGGGTTTATAGAGAAACATTTTGGGAGTCATTAGCATTTAAATTGTACATAAGAGTATGTAGGAAATAAAAGGGACATAGGAAAGAACCCTAAAGAGAGTCAGTGGCAGGTGAACAATGGAGACTGTAAAAGTATAATTATAGGTTGGGAAACAAGTAAGAAAAAGAAACAATGGGCCAAGTTTCTGAAGAACATGGTTGGCAGTGAGATGGCCATGTAAGATTATGAATAATGCAGTGCTGGTTGTTTTGTTTGCTTGTTTTTTTGTTTGTTTTTTTTTAATTGATGTTAGAGGAAAGGAGAGGAAGAGAGAGAGAGAAACATTGATTAGTTGCCTCTTGCACATTCCCGGACCTGGCATCGAACTGCAACTTGGGTATGTTCCCCTACTGGGAATCAAACCCACCACGCTTTGGTGCTTGGGACAACACTCCAACCAACTGTGCCATACAGGCCACAGCTGCAGTGCTGTTGAGAATGTCAGTTTAGGACATAACTGGTGCCATTTTTGAGAGTAGTTTGAGAGGATCAGTATATGCAGAAATGTGATAGTGACAAGTCAGAGCATGTGAAGGACTATGGCAGAACATACTGGCAATCTGTACCACCTGAGTGAGAAGGAGATGGCAGTTAGCTGAAATAATAAGATCAAGGGTGCTTCCTTCCTTTCTCCCTCCCTTCTTTTTTCTTTGTATTTTTTTAATGGGAAAATCATGAGCATGTGTGAACAGGGAGGGGATGTGGGAGAAACTGTGGGAAGGGAAGGAATAAACTGTGGGAAGGGAAGGAATAGTATAAAGATAAAGGAAGTGGAACCAATTGTAGTATACAGAATGTGAGGCTTGATTTTAAGACGTAGAATTCTTTCACCCACCATTCTTAGGTGAGGGTGCGGGTGCTAACTACTTAGGAACGCCAGAAGTAGATTCTTTATTTTATTGCTCATTTCCAAGGTTATCTTATTCTAAGTTTTTAAAAATTCTTTTCTCACTTGTTTTCTAGGAATAAAAGGATGGTGGAGAAATTAGTTAAAACGAGGAAGAGAAGAAGTAACCTGGTTTGAACACTCTCAACACAGAAGAAATGGTGGAGAGCTCACAACTAAATTAACTTGTGTCCCACTGATTGCTGTGCTCTGCCCTGGACACCCTCAGCATTCCTGATGCCTTGAATACAGATGTGAATGTTAAATTCTATATTGGAGGTTTGCCAAAAAGTGACTGCCATGCTGCTTCAGGTGTTCAGCTATGTGGAATATGGTTTTGTTGTAATTAATAGATTTTTAAAGCAGCTTTAAGGCTTTTGGAAAAATTGAGCAGAAGGTAAGAGTTCCTAAATTCTGTCTTCCATCCTCCCCATTTCCCCTACTATCAACACCCTGCACCAGAATGGCAAATTCGTTGAACTTACATTGACCCATCATTATCACTGAAAGCCCGTAGTTGACATTAGGGTTCACTCTTTGTGTTTCACACTCTATGAGTTTTGACAAATGTATAGAGATGTATCCACTATTATAGAATCATACAAAAATAGTTTCACTGCCCTAAACATTCTGTACTCCTATTTGACATTCTCTGTTCCCAATCCCTGACCCCCTGATATTTTTACTGTATCCATAGTTTTGTCTTTTCCAAAATGTCATACAATTGGAATCATACCATAGCCTTTTCATAGTCACTTCTTTCACAGCAATGTGCATTCAAGGCTTCTGCATGTCTTTTCACAGCTTGGTAGCCCACTCCTTTTTGGCACTAAATATTCAATTGTCTGGGTGTGCCATAATTTATCCATTCACACATTGAAGGTCATCTTGGTTGCTTCCAAATTTTGGCAATTATGAATAAAACTGTTGTAAACATTTGTGTTCAAGTTTTTGTGGACATACATTTTCAACTTATTTGGAGGAGCATGATTTTTGAATCTTATGTTAAGAGGGTTTAGCTTTATGAGAAACTGCCAAACTTTCTACCAAAGTAGCTGTACCATTCTGAATTCCCACCAATGATGAATTAGAGTTCAGTGATTTGGATTTTAGCCATTCTAATAGGTGTGTAATGATATCTTATTGTTATAATTTGCAGTTTCCTAATTACATATTATGTGGACCAGCTTTTAATATGCTTTGTCATCTGTATACCTTTGGTGAAGTGTCAGTTCAGGTCTTTTGCCATTTGTTTTTAACCTGGCTATTCATTTTGTTTTGTTTTTGAAGGTTAGTAATATTTTATAATATATTTTTTAAAATTTTTTATTTGATTGCTTTGAGAGAGAGCGGAAGGAAGAGAAATAAAAACATGAATTCATTGTTACACTCATTTATGCATTCATTGGTTGATTATATGTACCCTGATCAAGGGCCAAACCCAAAACCTTGTCATATCTGGATGACGCTCTAACTAACTGAGCTATTCAGCCAGGCTTATTAAGTTTTAAGAGTTCTTTTTATATTTTGGATGACATTCCTTTATCAGATATGTCTTTTGCAAGTATTTTTCCCAGTTTTTGGCTTGTCCTCTCATTCTGTTGATTAATTAGTATATTTAGATCATTGATATTTAAAGTGATTAATAGAGATGCATTGAGATATTTTTCATTCCCCCATTTTTAGTGTTTGTTTTTTGTTTGATTTTTTGTCTTTCTCTTGTTCCCTTCTCTGGTTCTAATTGATACATTTTATTAGATATTAATAAAATGGATACCCATTAATAGCTGGATGCAGAAAAAGCATATAACAAAATACAATATCTTATGATGGAAACACTCAACACAAAAAAAATAGAATGGCCCTAGCTGGTTTGGCTCAGTGGACAGAGCATCAGCCTGCAGACTGAAGGGTCCTGGTTCAAGTCTAGTTAAGGGCACATGCCCAGGGTTGTAGGCTCAATCCCCTTCCTCTCTGAAATTTATATATATATATATATATATATATATATATATATATATATATATATATATATTAGAATGAAACCCTGCCTGGGTGCCTCAGTTGGTTGGAGCATTGTCCTGTAAACAAAAGGTTGTGGGTCCAATTCTCGGTCGGGGCACATACCTAGGTTGCAGTTTCTATCTGGGGCACATAACAGGAGGCAATTGACGTTTCTTTCTCTCTCTGTCAAACAAAATCCACAGATATCCTCTGGTTGAGTATTAAAAAAAGACTAGAATGTAACAACCTCAACGTGATAACAGATCATCATGGGAAAAGCCCACAGCTATATAC
>NW_005871920.1:94684-115471 GCF_000147115.1 Myotis lucifugus
AGGCCCCAACCCCTGATCAGGCCGGTTCATTGGCTACAGTGGGCATCATAGTGACTAGTGGTCGGTCGTTCCGGTTGTTGTGGTTGCTGGCTTTTTACATATATGTTATGACTTTATTACAGTGATGAACACTTTATTTCTTCCAAGTCTGAGGTTCAGTTTTCACTTTGAAATTTGTAATTACTTCGTAGGATGATACTTTGACATTATCTGATTATCTTGCCCCTTCCCAACAACTCTTTTTTTAAAAAATATTTTTATTGATTTCAGAGAGGAAGGGAGAAGGAAAGACAGAAACATCAATGATGAGAGAGAATCATTGATCGGCTGCCTCTTGCACGCCCCCTACTGGGGATCAAGCTTGCAACCTGGGCATGTGCCCTTGGCTGGAATTGAACCTGCGACCCTTCAGTTCTCAGGCCGATATTCTATACACTGAGCCAACCCTGCTAGGGCTCAACAACTCTTTTATTTAAAAAAAAATTTTTATTGATTTTTAGAGAGAGAGCAAGGGAGAGAAAGAGAAACATCCATGTGAAAGTACATCAATCAGCTGCCTCCAGCATGCTTTTTGGGACTAATGGTAGATGTTTCTATTTTGGGACTAATGTTCTAAAAATGGTAGATGTTTCTATTATTAGTGTTGGAGAGGAAGACATTTGTGATGTAGAGTAATTCTTCCGGGTTTTCTTTCTTCTTTGTTTTTGTGCATATTTTCTCTTTTAAAAAAAGTTTTAATTGAATAAAATAAGCTGAGTTAATGAAGCATTTGGTTGTTTACCTGGAGGCAATGAGTCTTCCAAAGCCATTAATCTGCATTTACAGAAGACAAAACAGGACCATATCATACATAACCACTGTTTTCCTATTTGATAGAATGGAGAGAATTGGTGGGAGCTGTGGATGTAGAGCTGGATGAGCAGTTGACTGAATCTCTCTGCACTGTGTATTCCTAGAAGTGATGGGTCAAAAGCTAAGCTTACTAAAAATTTATATATAGTTCAACTCATAGCCAGGATGATTTTACCAATTTATAACACTGTATGGGAATACCTCTTTCTCCACATCTATTGGTATTTAAACATGTACACTGGAATTCGACACACCTAATTTATTATAATCTATCTATTAGGTATCTCTTATAGTGGGAAATAATTACTTTCTATGGGGTTATTTTAATAAATTGGTTAGAGTAAACCTAGAAGTGAGGTGGGCCCTCAGGTGAGTTTACAACTTTGGTGAAAAAGGGAAAAATTTGAGGTTGATGGTAGACATGATATTATGAAAGAAAAAAACAACAAACCACCCTGGTCCAGTGTGGCTCAGAGGTTGGAGTTATACCCTATACACCAGAAGGTGGTGGGTTTGATTCCCAGTTAGGGCAGGGTTTCGGGTTCCATCCCTAATCCATGTTTTTTCCTCTGCCCCTCACTTTTTCTAAGATCAATAAACAAACAAAAACACCTGTTTCTTTTTTTAAATTTTTTTTTAACCGATTGATTTTAGAGAGAGAGGAAGGGAAAAAGAAACGTTGATTTGTTTTTCCACTTATTTATGCATTCATTGGTTGATTCTTTTAAAAAAATATATATTATATTGATTTTTAAAAAAATATATTTTATTGAGTTTTTACAGAGAGGAAGGGAGAGAGATAGAGAGCTAGAAACATCGATGAGAGAGAAACATTGATCAGCTGCCTCCCGCACACCTCCTACTGGGGATGTGCCCGCAACCAAGGTACATGCCCTTGACCGGAATCGAACCCGGGACCTTTCAGTCCGCAAGCCGACGCTCTATCCACTGAGCCAAACCAGTTAGGGCTGGTTGATTCTTTTTTAAAAAAAATATTTTTATTGATTTCATAGAGGAAGGGAGAGAAAGATAGAAACACAGGTGATGAGATAGAATCGTTGATCAGCTGCCTCCTGCATGCCCCACACTAGGGATCAAGCCCTAAACCCGGGCATGTGCCTTTGGATAGGAATCAAACCTGGGAACCTTCAGTCTGCAGGCCGATGCTCTACCCACTGAGCCAAATCGGCTAGGGCTTGGTTTATTCTTGTATGTGTGCTGACCAGAGATTGAACCCAAACCTTGGCATATCTGGACGATGCTCTGTCCAGTTGAGCTACTCGACCAGGGCCAAACCTGTGTTTTTATAAACTGTCTCCCAACTTTCCTCCTCCCTCCCATCAGGTGTTAGGCAAGAATCATAAAAAGGTGGTTTGGGAGAGAAAAAAGAAAAAGAAAAAAAAAAAAAAGGTGATTCTGGTCCTTAATCTTATAGTAGGAGAGATTCCAAAATGTGATCAAACATTGTCATTGAATTACACTGCTAGTTTCCTTAGGCATTTACTTTATTTATTTATTTATTTATTTATTTATTCATAAAGTCATTATTCATTTAAAATAGACAAATGTTTACAGAGAACATTTAACTTAAAGTTCATAGTTGCTTATAAAATAGTACTTGAAAGGTTGACCTATATAAGGAAACAAGAGTCCTGTCAAGAGAGATGGTAAACTATAAATATAAAACATACCACAATGTTAAAAACCTCACAGTACACTATAGGAAAATCAATAAAGGTAACTTCATCTTTCTGGGGGGAAATGTATTTAGCATTACAAATTTAAATGTAAATTTTATATATGAATTCAATAAGGAATACATTTAAACCGTGCATTGTCACATAATCACCATCTGTTTTGTGTTAAACAATAAAAATGATGTACTTTTTGAACATGTGTACATCAAAACCAAAAGGTTATTTTTTACTTTTTCCTTTACTGGCAACTTTGGATTCATTTTTAGGTTTTGGTTCCCAGAGGGCATTTTTCACGAATCTTGAAGCTGCACCTTTGTCCAACTTGACAGCCTTCTTTTTGTCAGTTATTTCCTTGACTTTGTTCATGTACACTCTGATTCTTTCTAATTCCTGCTTTACTGGATGTTCCTTAGGATTAACTCCCTGAGTTGCCAAATAAACCCAAAACATTGAATTTAATGTGTAAACAGAAACTAAATCCACTTTTGCTTGTTCAAGTGGGTCCAACTTCTGCAACAACTCATTTCTAGAAACAGACATCATGGTCTTCAGCATGTCATCTACAGCACCAATGGAATTCTCAAATGCTGATAAATACTCAAGGATTTCTGCTTGATAGTCTTCATTAATTTCTTCTTCTGCCATTATGACCTACTGTATGGTCAGTGCTGGCCCTCTTCTAATTGCAGACTTCTGACTTCTTGTATTCTCACTTGGGGAAGGTCCTTAGGCATTTACTTTAAAGAACAGGACTTGCTACTCAGGCAGATTTACCATAAAGCTATTGAAGTTTAAGGCTTCAGGTACTACACTTGTTCTGGACCATTCTTGTGAGGTCTTGTTGGGGTCCAGCCCCAGCAGATCCAGGGGTTTCCAAAGGTGTGGACGGAGTCGGCGAAGAAGGAATGACACGGAGACAGCATTGGGTTGATCAGCAGCCTAGCCAGGTTCTCTAGCCAGGTTCTAGCCAGGATCTCCAGCCAGGTTCTGTGTTTATTATCCTATTACATCTATATTTATACCAGTTGATTTTTAATCCTATCCATTCTATTCCAAAGGTTAGGGCGTTTCTTATCTCCATTCCAAGGTTACTCTATTGTTCTATTAAGCTACAAGGAAGTAACTGAAGGAGATTATCCTAAGTAAAGATTATGTAGCTTAAGTGTGATTGTTCATAGTTAAAGTGATTAATTACCCGCCTGGCACTTAGTTAAGAGGTTTTATTCCCTCCCTAACTGCAGGGAAAAATCCCCACCTGGGGAAACAACCTTTCTTGGAGAGGTGACCTTGGTTAAAACACATAGCACTAAGAAGGGGAGCAAACATATTAAGAACAGTATGCCATATATGCAAGGTCCCTTGAAACATATGCTGTGCAGATCTTTCTTCCCTGCAGTGACTGTGTCAAGCAGCAAGGATGGACCAGCTTCCGGCAAGGTCTCTAGAAGTTTGCATTTATAATTTTATATTTTTCTTTAAATATGTTTCTATTGATTTTAAAGAAGGAGCAGAACGAAGAAAAACATTGATTGGCTGCTTCCTGCATGTCTCCCCCTCCCTCTTCTACTAGGGATGGAGCCCGAAATCCATCCCAGGCAGGGTGGGGAGGTTGGTTTAGCGTCATTGGTTTAGCTAAACCAATTGAGCCACAATGTCCAGGGCTATATACTTTGTTGTTGTTGTTTTTGTGTTTGTTGAAATGTCCTCACCTGTGTATATTTTCCCATTGATTTTCAGAGAGAGTGGAAGGAGAGGGAGAGACAGAGAAACATCAATGTGAGAGAGACACATCGATTGGTTGCCTCCCATTGGAGCCTTGACCAGGGCTGGGGATGGAGCCTGCAACTGAGGCATATGCCCTTGACTTGAACCCAACCTGGAACCCTTCAGTCTGCAGGCTGATGCTCCATCCACTGAGCCAAACTGGCTAGGGCTATATTCTCTTTCTTAGAGAGGCTTCCAAAGTTGTATTAGCTTCAGGCCCTACAAATCTGCCCAAGTGATGATGCATAAGCACTGAAATGGTTGTATAAAACAAATAACATTCCTCTCCTTTTTACTTCTCCCTACTCCCCAGCCTCTTCTCAATTCACTGTGCACCAAGAGAAGCATTACTTGGTTATTAGGTTTCCATCTTCTGGTCTTCCTATATGTGCTAAGTGCCAAAGCAATTGTGTCCTAGTGTTATCGGTTTGGTAGTAAGACAAGCATGAGCAGAGCAAGGCTGAAGGGCTAGGTACAGAAGGTCACCAGGGTGGAAAGCCCCAGGTGCTTAGCAATGGACAATCAATTGCAGGGTGGGACCTAGCCCCCAGGATGACTTTTTCTCCCCAAGTTTATCGCTGGTCAGGCTGGTTTAGACCCCCTGACCTTTCCTCCATAGAGATACCATCTATGCCTCAGTTGCATTTCAGCTCCAGGTCCAGATAAGCAACAAAACCAGCCACGGTTGCCCATGCATTGAATGACCCCCTACCCTGGTACCCGCCAATGAGTCAGTGATCACAACCCTGAATGGACACACCTGGAAAACTGCTGAATATTCTATTGAGATCATCCCCTGAGACCTCCCCTAAAATCTCTTGGAGCACACCAGTGCCTTTTCCTTTCCTTCCCCTCCGCCTCCCTGCCTGGGGCACTTTACCTTTAGCTTCCTCACTCCCAAGCTCCAAGGGCCCTTCCTTTACTTCTGTAACTTGTTTCCTAAGTCCATTTCTTCTAGGAATTACTTTTCTACCTCAGTAATTTACCAAATAAACGTTCTCTTACAGTTTGGGTCTGGACTCTGAACTCTTTCCTAGCCAGAACCCAAGTATTGAGGTTGCTGAACCCATTGGTCATACACCTGGTGCTGCTCTGCTGCCTACAACACTAGGTCCATCACTAGCACATGTGGGGGGCTAAAAAATTGGTAATGCTTTTTATCTCATCTTCTAAATTCTTCTGGCTGGCTAATTACCAGGGACAGATTGACAGGAGAAAATAAACACATTTTTAAATGGATAACCCTCCACCCCCAAGATTTGTTAAATGTTAGAAATCCTAAATGCATACCCAAGAGTTTTTATAAATTTATTCATTTGAAAACAGTTGGTTTTGGAGACTATGTCCTCATTTCAGCCCCGGAAAACTAGGCTGTATACAGGAAGGAGATGGAGGCGAACGAATAAAACATGGGTGTGCAAGGGATGCCTGCTCCTGTTAAACCCAAGGGACTGGAGGTACAAATTATATGACTGGAGGAAGTTGAAAGGGGAGGACTTTGAAGTCTGCCCCCCTTCTAGCCCCAGTCAGCTCAGCTGATGACCTTGGGGAATTGCTTATCCTCATCCTCTCTCAGCTCGGCTTTCCTTTCATGAAAATGGAAGGGAGGTAACCTACACAGAGCCGCTGGCTTGGGCGTGGCGCCGCAGGGCGCCAGCAGCGCACGGAGAGCGCGTTGACAGGGCGTGGAGTGTGTAGACCCGACCATCCCGAGCGGGTGCGGCCGGATTCGCCAAGATCTGGGCTCACACCCTTCTGGCGCCATTGCTTTTCCCAGCGGGAATCCAACCCGTCGGGGCGCCTTCGGGACCTGGACTTCGGCGCCCTCAGCAGCCGGGCGCCTAAACTCCTCCCTGGTACCTGGCGGCACGCAGTCCCGCAGCGCCTCGCTGGCGAACTGGTCTGCGCTGAAGAAGAGCACCCGCAGGGCGGCTATTCGCCCACTCGGGCGCCCCTGGGATCCTCCTCGCCACGTGGCCCGGGAGCCGGCCAGCACGCGCCACTGGGGTGGGTCCCCCGCCAGCCCTCTACCCGCTGGCAAGGGCCCCAGCAGCGCCGCACTAGCTGCCCATCACCGTCATCGTGGGCGGACTGCCCTGCGCCGGCGCGTCCGGGTAGGGTTAGCAAGCTTTTCTTTTTTTATTTTATTCTTTGAAAATCTAAAGTTTAATACATGCGTATGGGCAATTCACATAAGCATGAAAATGCCAAAGACAGTGAGACAACATTGGGTATATATGTCATTTTGGATAAAGGTGAAAAGGGGGTAGGGTTGTGGACTTAGACTTTAAAAGTGAGCTGTCTGGCTCAGTGGCTCAGTGGTAGAACGTGGATTCCTGGTAAAGGCCCTGCGGACTGGATCCCCCGTGTAGGACTTGCGGGAGGCAGCCGATCAATGATTCTCTCTCTTCATTGATGTTTCCATTTCTCTCTCCTTTTCCCTTCCTCTCTGAAATAAATAAAAACATATTTTTTTAAAAAGTAAGAATGAATGATTTACAGGTAGTTGAGGAAGAGTGGAGCACGTGGCTTGCAAATTGTTGCTAGGCAACTCAGAAACAATGGGAGACAGGATGTAGCTAGTTAACACACCCCTAACTGAAGCCCTCCTGTTGATCATACTTCAAAATATTTTTATTTATTTTTGGTTAATCCTCACCAGAGGATATTTTTTTCCCATTGCTTTTCAGAAAGTGGAAGGGTGGGAGAGGGAGAGGGAGGGGGAAAGAGAGAGACAGGTGAGAGGGACACATGGACTGAATGCCTCCTGCATGTGAGGACCAGGGGGCAGGGAGGGAACCAAAACCTAGCCAAGTGCCCTTGACTGGGAATCGACCCCTCAGACCTTTCCGTGCAAGAGCCCGTGCTCTAACTACTGAGCACACCAGCCAGGACCAAAACATTGATTTTTAGGGAGAGAAACATCAGTTTGTTTTTCCATTTATTTATGCATTCATTGGTTGATTCCTCTATGTGCCCTGACTGGGATTGAAAGCAAAGCCTTGGCTTATTTTTTTTAAAATATATTTTATTGATTTTTTTACAGAGAGGAAGGGAGAGAGATAGAGAGTTAGAAACATCGATGAGAGAGAAACATCGATCAGCTGCCTCCTGCACATCTCCTACTGGGGATGTGCCCGCAACCCAGGTACATGCCCTTGACCGGAATCGAACCTGGGACCCTTCAGTCCGCAGCCGACGCTCTATCCACTGAGCCAAACCGGTTTCGGCAAAGCCTTGGCATATTTGGATAATGTTCTAACCATTTGAGCTTCTGGACTTGGGCCCCATTATCATGCTTAATTCAAATGAGGCCACGGCCACCATCCCAAGACTTCCTTCCTGAAGCAGGTTTTTCTATCTGGAATCTCTTGGACAGGGAAGCGGGCTGGGGAATCAATGGTTCTTTCTGAGTCTTGTTTCGTAATTATCACCTTGAAATCAGTATCCCAAAAGCAAAACTTTTAGTCCCCTGCAAGCTATAAAATTTAGTATACATTGGAAAAAGATGGCACTTTGGGGCTGACAAATTGCAGGAAAACATTCCCTTAGTAAAGCAATCAGAAGAAAAAGTTGCCAATTCCTCCTGGCTGATTTAGCTTTGAACCAGGCCACATGGCAAGTGGTTCACAAGCTTTATTTCCATCTCCATTAATCTTTTTTTGGAGCATCCACATGAAGGCCACAACCTGTACAATTACCATGGCAGCTCTGGGTCCCTGGGTTCAAATATGTTACTGAGGACATATGCAAATGCTTTTTGAGCCAAGACCAACTATGTCTATCAGTACTCCATGAGATTCATCACTACCTCAAAGGATATTGATGTTTCCCAAAGTTTGCTCTCCACCTAGCCAACGGGTAGAGCCTTGTCAGTAGATTAATTAGTGTTGATTTCCCAAGCTGTTTGCTGGCACGTTACTGGGGAAGAGAGGCATTGGAGAGTCTGCAGGCTTTAAAGAACCACTTTATTTGAAAATGTAGAAATACCTGGCTCTGTACTAATCTTTGTGATAACAAGAATTCACCTAGAGCTAATGTCTGCATTCAGGATTTCTCGTCTTCTCACCTTATTGAGGTTTTTTTTTTTCCCTCACCCAAGGATATTTTTCCATTGATTTTTAGGGAGAGTGGAAGAGAGAGGGAAAGACAGAGAAACACCAATGTGAGAGAAACACATCCATTGGTTGCCTCCTCCAGGAGCCCCTGCCAGGGGGCCAGGGAGGAGCCTGCAACCAAGTACATGCCCTTGACCGGAATTGAACTCCGGACCCTTCGGTCCGCAGGAATACGCTTTATCCATTGAGCCAAGCCAGCTAGGGCCACCTTATTGAGGTTTTAATCTTCTTTTTTTAAAAAAAAATATTTTATTGATTTTTTAAATTTTTTAAAATTGTTTTATTGCTTAAAGTATTACAAAGAGTATTACATATGTCTCCTTTTTTCCCCCGCCCTTGACAATGCCCTGGCCTCCCCTACCCCCCAGTGTCTTATGTCCATTGGTTATGCTTATATGCATGCATACAAGTCCTTCGGTTGATCTCTTACCCCCCTCCCTCCTACCCCCCAACCCTCCCGCTGTAGTTTGACAGTCTGTTGGAGGCTGCTCTGCCTCTGTATCTATTTTTGTTCATAAGTTTATAATGGTCTTTATTATCCATAAATGAGTGAGATCATGTGGTATTTTTCCTTCACTGACTGGCTTATTTCACTTAGCATAATGCTCTCCAGTTCCATCCATGCTGGAAACTAATCTTCTTTTAGTCTCCTTCCAAGTGTTGTCCACACGAGGTCTGCTCTGTAAGGCCAAGTTGTCCTCCAGGGGACCTGGATATGACATGGATGGTAGCCCCTGTTTTCCTTTCAGCTCTAGCGTCCTGATGATTCAGGGAATAGAAAACATAAGTACATGAGTGTCCCCCACTCCCCACCCCCTGCAGATAGCCACCTCAAAGAACTTCGAAGTGAGAGTTGATAAAAGCTGGCTTAATTAATTCTGCAGTACGTATGCATTTTTGCTCGAAAGCCTTAACTCTTGTTCAATATAATTCATTTTCTTGTGGCTTTAGATTTTACTGGGCTCTGAAATAGGGTGGCTTTTATGATAAGAATTGCTTTCCTCCTGAGCTAGAAGCATAGCCATGCATAGAACAGTAACAGTAACTTAAATGAAAATGATTACTAAATAACTGCAGCCTCAAAGAGAAGATAGGTAATAACACTTTGCATTCATACACGCCTGCCTTTCATCTGAGTATCTCAAAGGAAGGCAAAATGTACTTGATGCTGTGTTATAGTAGAAAATTACAACTGTGCAATTTCCTTATTCTTGAGTGTTTCCTTTCTCAAATATGATACTGAGTTAAAGCATCTCTAGAATTCAATGTGTATTGACTTTTTTTCAAATTATAAGATAAAGTTTATTCTAGAAAGTAAAAGAGGTAGTAGAAGTGAGTCAGCTGGGCTGTGTTGGCTCAAGAGGCAAGTCACAGAAGCAAAATAAGGGCCTTGGAACTTGGGAGAGGGAAAAGCAAAGGGAATGCCCCTGGGGGAGGAGAGAGGGAGTGGAAAGGTGTGTATGGATTTTGAACACCGTTTTCTCTCTCTCTTTTTTTTTCTACTCCTCTAACGTCAACCCTGAGTTGCAAAGGCATTGATGGACCACTTGCCTTTGAAACATTTGCTCTCTTTGGAGAACAATATAATAATAAGGGATGAATGGACATCTTTCTGAGCTGTTCTAAAGTTGTAGTAGAAAAATAGAGAGATGAAGATGAAAATAAAACATTTTCTGCTCCCCCAGAATAAATTCAACCATGGTGCTAACAAACACGACCTATGAACCAGGAGGTCATGGTTTGATTCCTGATCAGGGCACATGCCTGGGTTGCGGGCTCAATCCCCAGTGGGGGGCATGCAGGAGACAGCTGATCAATGATTCTCTCTCATCATTGATGTTTCTATCTCTCTCCCTCTCCCTTTCTCTCTGATTTCAATAAAAATATATTTTTTAAAAAATGTGTCCAAGAATTGGCTTGTCCACTGATTCATAGGATGTGCTCAGTGATATAAATGGGAAGGAATTATTCCAATTACAGCTCTGAAATACACTACCCTAAATGTTCTGTATATTGATGGTAGAGCTAAAATTCCCCAGAAATGAATTGTTACTTATCCTTTTTACACATGCACTTCCTCTTTTTTTCCAATGTTCTTTTAAAATTTTTTTAATTGATTTTAGAGAGGAAGGCAGAGGGAGAGAGAGACAGAAACATCAACGATAAAAGAAAATCATTGATCAGTTGTCTCCTGTACACCCCCTACTGGGGACCGAGCCTGCAACCCGGGCATATGCCCTGACTGGGAATTGAGCTATGAACTCGTGGTTCATAGGTCCACACTCAACCACTGAGCAACACTGGCCAGACTCAATGTTCTTCTAACAAAAATATTTTTCAACCATGGTTTAGATTCAATACCGTTTCACACCAGTTTCAAATGTACAGCAGTGTCAGAAAACCGCATACTCTACAGAGTGGTTCCCATCCCACTGCCCCAAGCACCCACCTGGCCCCATACCCAGTTATCTCAACATTATTGACTATATTCCCCATGCTGCTGTTTGTGGCTATTCTGCAACTATTTAATTTGTTCCGTTCCTTTCCTTTCCTTTCCTTTCCTTTCCTTTCCTTTCCTTTCCTTTCCTTTCCTTTCCTTTCCTTGCAACTACTTAATTTGTACTGCTTAATTCCTTCACCTTCTTCACTCAGCCCCCCAACCCTTTAAACACTTTCTCTTTTGAGGTTATGACCTTATATTTTATTGGTGGCTTTAAATGTTCCTATAATACCTATTCGTGGGCATTTTGACTCCTGACATTGAGGCAGGATGGTAAGAAGCTAGGAAAATTCCTTGGCAAGTGGAATGGGGAAACCAAGACAGATAGCTAAAGAAAGTGGCTGAGCAATTTACAGCCAGTTACAGAAGGTTACCAGGGCAGAAAGCCCTGGGTGCCCAGAAAAAACCAAAACTGGCACAGGACCTTGCCCCCAGGGTGGCCTTTCCTCCCCTGGCGTATGGCTAGTCCTGGGGTCTAGACCACTTGACCTTTCACATTGCTGGTCATGCAGTTTATACCCCCTTACCTTTCCTCCATAGAGATAACATCTAGGCCTCAGTTGTATTTCAGCTTTAGGCACAGAAAAGCAGCAAAACCAGGCAGGTGATGCCAGGAAGAAAATGTAACTTGTAATATATAAAAATGTTCCAAAATATAAATTTCTTTAGAAAATATGAGAGCCCTAGCCAGTTTGGCTCAGCGGATAAAATGTCGGCCTTCGGATGGAAGGGTCCTGGGTTCAATTCTGGTCAAGGACACATGCCTGGGTTGTGGGCTCAACCCCCAGTAGGGGGCATGCAGGAAGCAGCCAATCGATGATTCTCTCTCACCATTGATATTTCTATCTCCCATTCCCTCTCCCTTTCTCACTGAAATTAATAAAAAAAATTTTTTTTAAAAAGAAAATATGGCCCTAGCTGGTTTGGCTCAGTGGATAAAGCGTCAGCCTGTGGACTGAAGGGTCCCAAGTTCAATTCTGGTCAAGGGCATATGCCTTGTTTTGGGCTTGATTCCCAGTAGGGGGCGTGCAGGAGGCAGCCAATCAATGATTCTCTCTCATCATTGATGTTTCTCTCTCTCTCTCTCTCTCTCTCTCTCTCTCTCTCTCTCTCTCATTTTCCTTTCCTCTCTGAATCAATAAAAATATATTAAAAAAAGAAGTTACACTCTAAAAAAATAAAAATTTAAAAAAAGAAAATATGAAGTAGTGAAAAACTTAAAATCACCCAAATATCCAGCCATAGATAACTGATTAAATTTGTGAAGCAGTCATACAATGAAATGCTTTCAAACCATCAAAAATTAATGAAGTAGAGCAATGTATTCTCACTTTTGAAATAAAATATAGGTGCACTTAAAAATATTATTATTTTAATTGATTTGAAAGAGAGAGAGAGAGACATCAATTTGCTATTCTACTTATTTATGCATTCATTATTTGATTCTTATGTGTTCCCTGACTGGGGATTGAACCCGAAACTTTGAGGTATCAGAATGATGCTCTAAACAACTGAGCTACCCAGGCCAGGGCAAACTTAGGTGCATTCTAAAAAATATGTTTTTATTGATTTTTTTGAAAGAGAGAGAAAGAGAGGGAGACACACACACACACACACACACACACACACACATATTGATGTGAGTGAGAAACATCGATCGGTTGCCTCCCAAAGACACCCTACCTGGGGATTGAATCCACAACTTGGGCATGTGCCCTGATCAGGAATTGAACTGGCAATCTTTTGGTGCAGGGCACAATACTCATCCAAAAGAGCCACAATGGCCAGGGCTTGGGTACATTTTTAAGTAAAAACACAGATTTTAGGGCAATGTGTATGCTATGACATCATTTTGTACAATAGTAATGTGGAGAATGGGGGAAAGGATTATTGGGCATTATTATTTCTAGTCAGACATTTCTGTAATTTTTGAAGTTCTTGCAATTAGCATGCATTATTTTTATAATTACCAAAAAAACATTGAAAAGATTTAGCCACTCTGTCCTGTGTTGAGACTGTATTTTGAAATACTTCTTTACCTAAGAGTATTTTAACCACCTAACATTCAAACTGCACTAAAAAGAGAATTCATCTGTTATAACAATATTAATGATTGTGTGATAGGGTGAAAAATCTTCCCTTCTTGTTTGGAGCATGATTTCAGGCCAACCAGAAGAAAGGAAAACGTAACTTTTAAATTCATCAGACAAGGTCTCTGAATGGAACAGCCATCCTACATTTTATCAATGCTGAGTGGTGGGGATAGTCTTAGAAAGTGGAGACACTCATACAGTTTGTGTTCAGTGTTTCCATCCTTCATTGATGCTCTTGAGATCCTCTGACCTTCCTTACCCAGTGTCACAGACAGCACCCCAAGAACCCAGCATCTTACACACTGGACACTTTCCTTAGGGACCAGTCTGAGAACACTAAGAGTGATTGCTCATACTTGCTTCCCACTGATCCATCAAAACCTGCCTGTTGCCCCTGGCAGGCATGGCTCAGTGGTTGAGCGATGACCTATAAACCAAGAGGTCACAGTTAGATTCCAGGTCAGGGCACATGCCCGGTTGCCGCTTGATCCCCAGGTGGGGTATGCAGGAGGTGACAAATCAATGATTCTCTCTCATCATTGATGTTTCTATTTCTCTCTCCTTCTCCATTCCTCTCTGAAATCAATACATATATATATACATATTTTAAAAACCTACCAGGTTTTTTTTTTTTTGACTGATTTCCTCTAGTTGTACTCCTTGTGTGGGAATTCGTTAGGTAACAGAGAAACTCTAGGCTGATGTAATTTTAACAGTTAACATATAATGAGCATGTGTGCTAAGCATTATATTTACATTATCTCATTTGTTATTTCTGTTTTATAGATGAGAGCACTGATGATTAGAAGTTTACTCACATCATACAGGTAGTGAGAGGTGAGCTTAAGATTCAATCTCAGATATTTTTGTCTTATCTCAGTAACCTGAGATGTGAATCCCTAAGCCAGTGGTTGTCAAAATGTGGACCCTGACCAGCAGTACCAGCAGCACCTAGGAACTTATCAGAAATGAGTTCTCCATCTCTACATCACATCTACTGGATAAGAAACTTTGGAGCCCAGAAAGCTATTTTTAAGAATGCCCTGCAGGTGATTTTAAGTGTACTAATGCCCTAGGTTAGAGAGTAGAGTTATCCAATTGAACTTTCTAGGATGATGGAAATGTTTTGTATAAACCACTGTCTAATAAGGTAGCAACTAACCACATGTAGGTATTGAGCATTTTAAATACAGCTACTGTGACTGAGAAATTAAATTTTTAATTTAATTTTAGTTAAAATTTAAATAACCACATATGGTTAGTGGCTGCTATGTTGAATGACAAAGCTATCGACTCGTTATGGGTTTTTTTTTTTAGATCATCCCTCAACTCTAAGGAGCACTAGTAATGCAGTTAATTAGCAACAATTATAGTTAGAAATACCTGGGAATCAATGCAGTCTTGTGTAAGACACAACATCCAGGACGCTTCCCACAGTGTCTATGTGGAGAGCTCGTTTTAAAAAGAACAGATTCTCATTCTATTAGTTCCCACAACACCAAATTAGGTAGCTAATATAGATTGATGATCCTACATAGACAGTGAACAATGGTTCTGATGCACAAGTAAGATGAATCCCACAAATACTGTCTTAGATCTGACTTTGGTGAAAGGTTGTAAAACATTCTTATGAAATACAGCCTTTTTTAAAAAGCAATTAAGAATATACAGGTATAATAATTCATTTAATGTGATTCAAAGGCAATTTTCTGAGAAGATGTTGGTCCTTTATATTAACAAGTAGCCAATCTGATATGCAATAAATGTAAAAAGTCTGTGTATTTCAAAATTGTAACCTGGTTTGAAAACAATTGAAATGAAGACAGGCAGTGTGGTCACATCCTGTTATAAACCAAACAGTAGGGTGAAGAAAAAAGAATGTGTCAGTGCATGAATTTATTTACAACTGTCCAAAGGAGAGGGAAACTTCAGTCAGTGGACCTACACATGAAGATACTACAGTGAAGCCGATACTGAAAATATTAAACCCTTTCTTCTCCCCTTGGGAAGTTCATTAGCAGAAGCCAGGGGTCAATGCCAACAAACATTTATTGACTCCTTACTGATGAGAAGTTAATGATGAGCACAGCTGTGTTCCTGAGAGAAGCATGATGGGAGTGGTGCTTTAGGAAAATTACTCTGTTAAGGAGCCATTGTGGGACTCCCTCCAAGGGACCAGGAAAACCAGAATGAGGTGGTTTTGGGGGAGTAAAAAGGCAATGAAGACTGTTATGTAAAGCATTGCAGAGGCAGAAAGATGGGGGTGCGGTGGGGTGAACTTTGTCACAAAGATGAGGTTTAAATGTATTAACTGTTTTACTGTCTCCAATGGTGTGGTATTAACACCACATTTGAAGCAAAGAGAAGACATGAAAGACAGGGGCTATATCATGGGCTGAAGAGATTGCAGCACTTCGTTACTGTTAATAGGTGTTATTTTCTGCCATGATCACACCTGGCAGAAAATTAATCCAAGGGTATTGTCTAATCAAGTGTCTGTCAGGCTTTGGTCAAGATTCTGGAGACATTATGGAGGAGAGAAACATGTTACATCTTCCTTTGTTAAAGAGCTGGAAATGGCAAAGTCGTAGTTCATTTAGTGGTTCAACATATAACCAGCCTAATAAAATGTCCTAGTTAATTATATGACAAATTAGTTCATCCCAGTTAATCCCTCCTTGATTTTTGCAGATCTTGCACTCTTATTCTATAGTTTAATATGGCAATTTTCAACCTTTTTCATCTCATGGCACACATAAACTAATTTCCAAAATTCTGTGGCATACCAAAAAATGTATTTTTTGCCAATCTGACAAAAATTGGTATAAATTTGATTCATTTACACTGTATGGCTATTGTTGTGTTGGTTGTTGTTGTTTGTTTTTTAACTTTAAATGTAAGGGAAAGAGGTCAGTGCCCTTGACTAAATAGTCAGGTATTGCATGTTTTAAAAATCTTTGCAGCACACTGGTTGAAAATCACTGGTGTAATGTTTTGCCAGATTGGGAGTTTCTTCATTAAAAGGACTATGTTTTATTTAATTTTGTATTGTGAGCCCTAGTCTAAGGGCATAGGACATAAGTATATGCTAAGTAATGAGTGAATGACTCATGATGAACAAACAAAATACTCTTAGTCCCTATTGTTGTTGAGGCTAAGTTTGGGTGTCTGGCCACAGGAATCCTGATGTTGGCTGGGATTGTTCCTTAGATGGGCTATATTGATGTTGAACATGTGTGACAATTCAGGGCTTTGGTTGGCAAGTGGTGGTGATGATGGTGAGGATGGTATGAGGTGTGAGGTCAGGGGTAGGAAAAATAGAAGACATCTAAGTAGGCACATTTATTTTTATGCCATCTATTTTCCTTTCTATTACTCTGATAAAATTTAGATTTTTCTTTTTCTAATTCTCAGATATCTATAGCTAAGAGATAATGTGTATAGCAACTTTGCTAAGTGTTGAGGTACAAAATTCAAATAGAAAGTTCTGGAGTGCAAGGTATGCCATCCATGAGGCCTGTACTGTTCTCTTATAGCTCATGTTGGCATGCCCAGTGAGTCTGTGACACCCTTCTTGCTTTTCGGTGCAATATGATATCCCATGTTCCTTTTATATTGCACCATTTCTCTTTGAAAGATTCCCCCTACTTCAAAGAGATGCATAATAGAGTTGCATGGACTGGGATGCAGGGACTGACAAGTGTTGTGAGCATCAGGGAGAAGGTTTATAGAGAGCAAGATTGGAAGCTGGGAGGCCAGAGGCAGTGAGTACACAGAGATGCCCAGTGGGAGCAGCGTAGTGGAAGTGAAGGTGGAGAGGACATGAAGGTTGTCTCCTAGATTTCTGACTTGCACCAATGAGTGGATGGTGGTTTCTACTGATACTGGGAAGAGTGAATTAGGGAGGTGGGAGACTCCATTCCTGTTGTAAATGTTTCCCCCCACATCCTGCGTGGTTCAGGGTTCAGGATCTGGAAGAGGAGCCGCACACAAATGAAAGAGAAGAGACAAGAGATAATTTGGAAATATTGGGGGGCCAGGCAGGTAAGTCCAACTCAAGAGGAAGGACTTCCACTGGTGCTCAGGCCTCGCCAACCTTTTATTGGTTTGGGATACACCCATAGCCCTTAGGCAGGCAAGTTCCAGTAACACACAGACTATCTTATCAATAAGGATTTACATGACTATCTGGTGGGGAAGTTGCTTCAGCTACCATTGTCTGGACTAACAGTGGGTGCACAGCTCTGACCTTTGCTAGGGCTTCAAATGTCACCAGCCTTCCGGGTTCTCTGTCTACACCTCTCTGCTAGTGAAGACAATAGGCGGTTTCCCACATCCCTTTCCCAGCTGTCAGCCAGCAGAATACTGCCGAGGTCATGGTGACAAGGTGCTCCTCCTAGACCAGCTGAGGGAGAGGAGGCCACAGTAGAGGCTGGTTTTATTATGGAGGTCAAGGTGAGTGTGAGGTGCTTGTGGATACCTAGGATGTAGTTGGATAAGCAAGTCTGGACATAAGAGATTCAGGGGAATATTGTGAAGTTGTGGAAGGCTGGTGTGACATCAGAAAAACTTAAGATGGCAGGAGAAAGTGACTTGGGAAATAAAGAACTGTACAAATCACCAAAACAAGAAAAGAAATGCGTAATAAAATCTGTCTTACCTTAAAAAGTCTTTATTCGTTCTTCTCAAGAATCTTCTGATTCATGGGGAGAATATTTCAACCTTCATAAAAATTAACATTGTGGCTTTAATAGTTATAAGATATATATATATTTACTTTCCTTTTCAATTTAATGGCATGTTGATAATTGTTAATGAGATTTAGCAACGTTCTAGCTCTGTTATTTAATATTTTAGAGCACATTTCTTCTTCAGATCCATTATCTGCTTTGGATTTAACAATATTATAAAGTAATACATTGGTTAAAAAACAGATTTAAATGTATATATATTTTAAAGCACTAACTTTGTTTTTGGCAGCTTTTTTTTGAAACCTACTGCTAAACAAAGCAGCAGTTTACAAGTGACCTCTCTCCACTTTCCTTGTCCCTTATCATTGTCTTCCTATTTCAGAAATAAATGTTTTATATTTTCTTACATGAAAATTGGATCCTTATTTTTACGATTCATATAAATATTTTACTGTTTCTAACTTACAAATTATACAAGACAAATGAACTAAAACTGAATTTGCTAAACTTTGAGATGAGCTCACTGACATTGGAGAGTAAAACAACAAAGTGCTCCCCGACCAAAAAAAAAAAAAAAAATAGTGCCAGTATACAATTATGGGCTCACTGGGAAAGGATATAAAACAATCTTATCATTCTAATATGGAACACTTCGTAGATTTGCATGTCATCCTTGCGCAGGGGACATGCTAATCTCTATATTGTTCCTTTTTATTTATTTATTTATTTATTTAGTGTATGTGTTGCTGAAGTGAGCACAAGCTTATCATTTTATGGTGAAGCAGGTGAGGTTAGCAGGTGTCAGGCAAGGTTATAATAAATGAATGATTAATTCAAATATGACTTAGCCCATTGATTCTTAAACTTTAGTGACTATCAGAACCATCCTGAGGGCATGTTAAACGCATCTTTCTGGGCTTCACCTGCAGTTTCTGCTTCAGCAGATCTGGAGTAGAGCTGGAGTCATTGCATTTCTAGTCAATTCCCAGCTGATGCTGAGACTGCTTGTATAGGGATCACATTTTGAGAACCACTAATCTAGCCAAACAATAGAACACTAGACACCATTGTAATTGGTTATATAGATGTATATTTATTAATGTAGAATGATAAATTAATAATGGAACTAATGAGAGGGAAAGAGAGTGTCCCCCACTTGGTCCCTCTAACCTCATCACCTCCAACTCATTGGACAGCATTGGTAGTTGCTAAGACATCCACTTTTTATTCTAAACTTTACAATTAAATGGAAAGAAATAGCTTTTCTTGTTTAAACAGTGTGTCAAGTTAAGTGATAGCTTTAGTAGGTGTTGGAAAGTTCTCTATAGGAGGATTATAGGTAGTGAATGTGGAAGGAATAATAAAATTAGAAAGCCACATTTTGCAACTCCTAATATAATAAATTCAGGCAGCAATCATCAGTGGATGAAATCAGTAGATGAGGCCTATGCTGATATGCATAATGGAGGAGGCATTCAGCAGTTACTACAAAAATCCATTGGTCAATCTATAATAATAAATGCATAATATGCTAATTAGAGTAGATGACCTTCCAGACAACCTTCCAGATGAACCTGCGGTGGTGGGGGCTGAGGCAGAGGCAGCCGTGGCAGCGGCAGGGGCTGAGCCCTTTGCATGAATTTCGTGTATTGGGCCTCTAGTTTTAACATAAGTGTAGAGAAACAATCAGACATTATGGAGCTTGATGTGATGCAACATGAAAAACACCACATGCTAAGTGTTCTTGCCCCAAATGATGATCCTGAATCTAATCAAGACTCTGGGGCTCACTTCCATTGACAAAAAATTATGGGACAAGAAACAAATTAAGTGATGTCTCAGAGAAGGAAACAAGCACATCCAGAATATGGGATATTCTACAGGACAAATCAAAACCAGAGAAAAATACTAGAGTAGCCTACTAGATTCAGAGACTTAAGGGATATCACAAGCAAATGTGACATGTGGACCTCATTTCATCTTGATGTGAACAAACTAAATGCAAGAACATTTTAAGACAGGGAAAAGCATGGCCTACCTTATTA
Organism: Myotis lucifugus; assembly: GCF_000147115.1. Lineage (NCBI taxonomy): Eukaryota > Metazoa > Chordata > Mammalia > Chiroptera > Vespertilionidae > Myotis > Myotis lucifugus. Next base: position 114,445 of record NW_005871920.1, read on the forward strand.
GCCAAGACTGAAGATTTATCCTTACTTTTGTTTGGTGGATATTGACATTTCTTTTTTTAAAAAAATATATTTTATTGGTTTTTTATAGAGAGGAAGGGAGAGGGATAGAGAGTTAGAAACATCGATCAGCTGCCTCCTGCATGCCCCCCACTGGGGATGCGCCCGCAACCAAGGTACATGCCCTTGACCAGAATCGAACCTGGGACCCTTTAGTCCGTAGGCTGACGCTCTATCCACTGAGCCAAACTGGTTCGGCTTGACATTTCTTCAGTAAGAAAATGGCCACACTTTTAAGAGCTGCAAGCTGAAATACATACATATAAAATAATATAGTACTTAGGGTGTGTTTTAAAATAGTATATTAGGCCCTAACCAGGTAATTCAGTTGGTTAGAGCATCATCCTGAATCATCCTGATACACCAAAGTTGCCTTTTCAATCCCCGGTCAGGGCACATAAAATAATCACCAATAAATGCATAAATAAGTGGAACAACAGAAAGATGCTTTTCCATTTTTATCTCTCTCTCTGAAAAATAAATAAAAATAATAAAGAAAAAATAGAAGAATAAATAAAGTTAAAAATGAAAGAGGAGACATTAAACATTAAAAATAAAAAGAAGAGGAGACATTACAACTGATACTATTTATAAAAAAGTAAAATAGGTTTGCAAAGGGAAAAAAGGATAGGTTAAAAAACAACAAAAGATTGATAATTATAGTGTCTGGATAATCTATATATGTAAAAACCAAGCAACTGGAATGCCGAAACGACTTGAATGACCAGTTGCTTTGACTTGCACTGTGGCCCTGATCTGCACCCCCACCCATCAGGGGTGGGGCCTGCTGGCCAACCGCCTGTGGCTCCTCCCCCTGGCCAGCCCAGCCCTGATTGGCCCCAATTGGGGCGGGCAGCCAGACCCCATCCATGCATAAATTCGTGCACCTTGGCCTCTAGTGGGTATATAAAAATATATTATAATGTTCTCTCAACTTTGTGTGTGTTTAAAAGTTATCATGCCCTAACCG
>NW_005871920.1:115571-124446 GCF_000147115.1 Myotis lucifugus
CATCCCCAGTAGGGGGCGTGCAAGAGGCAGCTGAATCGATGTTTCTCACTCATCGATGTTTCTAACTCTGTATCCCTCTCCCTTCCTCTCTGTAAAATAAAAAACAAAACAAATCAATAAAAGTTATCATAATGAATACTATTGGAATGAGTAATCCAGCCTCCTAGATTTTCATCTCTTAATCCTAATTTATGATGGTATTAAAAATCCAAAGTAAATTTTCATTTCCTGATATCCTTTTTTATTGTATTGTTGACATAAAATATTATGTTAGTTTCAAGTGCACAGCATAGTGATTCATTATTTATGTATGTTATGATGTGATGCCCAGGATGCATTTTCCTGATATTTTATGTAGAATCTTTTTTTAAAAAATTGTTTTATTGCTTAAAGTATTACAAAGAGTATTACATATGTCTCCTTTTTTTCCCACCCTTAACAATTCCCTGACCTCCCCTACCCCCCAGTGTCTTATGTCCATTGGTTATGTTTATATGCACGCATACAAGTCCTTTGGTTGATCTCTTACCCCCCACCTCCCACCCCTCAACCCTCCCCAGCTTTCCCGCTGTAGTTTGACAGTCTGTTCGAGGCAGCTCTGCCTCTGTATCTATTTTTGTTCATAAGTTTATAATGGTCTTTATTATCCATGAGTGAGTGAGATCATGTGGTGTTTTTCCTTCATTGACTGGCTTATTTCACTTAGCATAATGCTCTCCAGTTCCATCCATGCTGTTGCAAATGGTAAGAGTTCCTTCTTTTTAACAGCAGCATAGTATTCCATTGTGTAGATGTACCATAGTTTTCTAATCCATTCATCTACTGATGGGCACTTAGGCTGTTTCCAGATCTTAGCTATGGTGAATTGTGCTGCTATGAACATATGGGTGCATATATCCTTTCTGATTGGTGTTTCTGGTTTCTTGGGATATGTAGAATCTTGACTGCATTACTTATCTACCACTTGACCTTGGACAAAGTAATTATCAGGTTACTTTTCTGTTAAATGGTAGTAATAACAGTATCTACTTTAGGGTCCATATGAGGGTTAAAAGAGATAATAAATGTAATCTCTTTACACAGGGTCTGATACATAGTAATCACGCTATAAACATTAGTGATTATTACTGTGTTACTAGAGGCCCGGTGCACAAAAATTTGTGCACTCGTGTGGCGGGGGCAAGGAGAAAGGGAGGTCCTCAGCCCGGCCTGTGCTCTCTCGCAGTCTGGGACCTCTCGGGAGATAACGACCTGCTGGCTTAGGCCTGCTCCTGGGTGGCAGAGGGCAGGCCCAATCCCTAGGTGTAGCCCCTGGTCGGGCTCAGAGCAGGGCCGATTGGGGAGTTGGGGCACCGCCCCCTGTCATGCACAGAGCTGGGCAGATTGGGAGGTTGCGATGCCACCCTCAGTCACGCTCAGGGTAGGGCCGATTTGGGGGTTGGGGCACCGCCCCCTGTCACACTCAAGGCAGGGTCGATGGGGAGGTTGTGGCGCCACCCCCTGTCACGCACAGAGCAGGGCCAATCAGGGGGTTGGGGCGCTGCCCCCAGTCACTCACAGAGCAGGGCCGATCAGGGGGTTGGTGCGCTGCCCCCTGTCACGCACAGAGCAGGGCCCATCAGGGGGGTTAGGGCTTTGTACCCTGTCACGCACAGAGCAGGGCCAATCAGGGGGTTGGGCACTGCCCCCTGTCATGCACAGAGCAGGACCCATCAGGGGGTTGGGGAGCTCCCCCCTGTCACGCACAGAGCAGGGCCGATGAGGGGGTTGAGGAGCTCCCCCCTGTCACTCACAGAGTAGGGCCAATAGGGGAGTTAGGGCACTGCCCCCTGTCACACACAGAGCAGGGCGAATCAGGGGGTTGGGGCGCTGCCTTCTATCACCCACAGAGTGTGGCCAATCAGGGGGTTGGGGTGCCACACCCTGTCACACACAGAGCAGGGCCGATCAGGGGGGTTGGGATGCCGCACCCTGTCACACACAGAGCCGCAGGGCGGATTCAGGGGGGTTTGGGCGCTGCCCCCTTGTTACGCTGATCCGGTGCCAGGAGGCCTCACCGGCTCCGCTGGTCCCCGGTGCTGGGAGGCATATTACCCCTTTTACTATATAGGATAGAAGCCTGGGGGCCGGCTGGTTTGTCCCTGAAGGGTGTCCTGGATCAGGGTGGGGGTCCCCACTGGGGTGCCTGGCCAGCCTGGATGAGGGGATGATGGCTGTTTGCAGCTGGTCACACACCCTTCAGGGTGGGGGTCCCCACTGGGGTGCCTGGCCAGTCTGGGTGAGGGGCTGAGGGCTGCTTTCAGGCTGGCGGTTGACTGAAGCTCCCAACCGCTCCTTTTTTTCTTTTCTTTTTTTTTTTTATTCTGGGCCAGCTTTAGCTCTGGCTCTAGCTCTGAAGCTTCCACTGCTGAAAGCAGGTATCTGGTTTGTTTGCGTTCTATAATCGAAACAATGTATAATTCCAGCTCTGAGATCCCGGCCAGCTGAAAGCTGGTTTCTGGGGTTTTGTTTAGCTTCTATATTTGTTACAATGTTTCAAACTGCAAGCTCAGAGGCCGGCAAGGCAGGCAGGGAACGTTGGAGTCCTCCTTCACTGAAGCAAGCAAGCCTCATGTTCCCTTCCAGCTGCCTGGCTGCCGGCCGCCATCTTGGCTGGCAGTTAATTTGCATATCCCCCTGATTAGCAAATGGGAAGGGTAGTGGTAGTACACTAATTACCATGTTTCTCTTTTATTAGATAGGATTATTTTTCTTTTCTATCCTAGTGAACCAGAAGTTACTTTTTTTTCCTTCTCAGGTTGAGCATTTGTAAAGGAGACATTAATAGTAAGGATGTTTTCAATTATTTTTAAAGTGATGAGCTCTACTGGTATAGTTGATTTACTGGTATAAGCTTAAAAGATTATATAAATGTATAACATTTGTTAATGACATTAATATATTTTCAGTGGGTTTGAGAACTTGGATAAATGATTTTATTTTATTATTTACTAGAGGCCCAGTGCACAAAAATTTGTGCACTCGGGGTTAGGGGGTCTCTCAGCTCGGCCTGTGCCCTCTCGCAGTCTGGGACCCCTCGTGGGTGACCACTTGCTGGCTTAGGCCTGCTCCCTGGGGGATTGGGCCTAAGATGGCAGTCAGACATCCCTCTGGCAGCCTGGGAGCCCTCGGGGGATGTCCATTTGCCAGCGGGGAGCAGACCTAAGCTGCAGTCAGACATCCTTAGCGCTGCTGAGGAGGCAGGAGAGGCTCCCACCACCACTGCTGTGCTGGCAGCCATCAGCCTGGCTTGTGGCTGAGCAGAGCTCCCCCCTGTGAGAGCGCCCTGACCACCAGAGGGCAGCTCCTGCATTGAGCGTCTGCCCCCTGGTGGTCAGTGTGTGTCATAGTGACCAGTCATTCCCAGTCTTTCTGCTGTTAGGGTCAGTTTGCATATTACCCTTTTACTATATAGGATAGAGGCCTGGTGCATGGGTGGGGGCCAGCTGGTTTGCCTTTAAGGGTGATCCGGATCAGGGTGGGGGTCCCCACTGGGGTGCCTCGCCAGCCTGGGTGAGGGGCTGATGGGTGTTTGCAGGCTGGTCACACCCCCTTCAGGGTGGGGGTCCCCACTGGGGTGGCTGGCCAGCCTGGGTGAGGGGCTGAGGGCCGTTTTCAGGCTGGCGGGTAACTGAAGCTCCCAGCCTCTTTTTTTTTTTTCTTTTCTTTTTTATTCTGGGATTTATTTACTTTCTATAGCTGTCACTGGAGCTGAGAGCCGGTTCCAGCTCTGAGGCCGTTGCCGGCTGAAAGCAGGTATCTGGGTTTGTTTAGCTTCTATAATTGAAACATTGTTGCTTCCGGAGCTCAGAGCTGGGCCACGGCAGGCGGGGAACCTTGGCTTCCTCCATCACTGGAGCAAGCAAGCCTCATGTTCGCTTCAGCTGCATGGCTGCCGGCTGCCATCTTTGTTGGCAGTTAATTTGCATATCCTGCTGATTAGCCAATGGGAAGCATAGCAGAGGTATGGTTAATTACCATGTTTGTCTATTATTAGATAGGATTTATTTACTTATTTATTTTAAAGTATATTTTTATTGATTTCAGAGAGGAAGGGAGAGGGAGAGAGAGATAGAAACATCACTGATGGGAGAGACTCATCGCTTGGCTACCTCCTGCATACCCTACACCCATGACCTCCTGGTTCATAGGTTGATGCTCAACCACTCAGCCATGCTGGCTGGGCTGGATAAAGGATTTTAAAACAAACATCCTTTTATCATTCACTGATACTAGTGTAGCATGACTTGCTCTTAGTTTGCATAAATGATCTATGTGCATTTTTCAGAAAAGGTAAACAACTTCTCACAGTGCCTTGCTGAAATTCGAAGTAGGCTATAATCCCAGTCGATTTAGTCAGATTCAGAACTGTCTTACCCTTACAGCTGGGATGTCGGTATTGCCAACTGTGACTGTTTTAGTACCGCGGGAGGAGATCCAGAAGGTCCTGGAAGACAAGTGCAGAGGACTCCGAGTTCCTTGTGGACAAGGAAGAAAAAGTTAACAAGTGACGTGTTTTCTTGGGAAGTATTTCAATATTGCTATTTGTACAAGGAGAAAGAGAGCAAATGCAGCTGGAGAATGAAATGGAGATATGAACACACAGATGGTTAAGGAAACACTGTTTTGCCAACTGGATAACATCTGGTACATTAGAGTCATTGAAAAACCTAACAAGCTAAACAAAAGTCCAAGTAGCAAATGATCTCTTCATCTTTCTGCAGGAATATGACAGCCGATAATAAGTTGTGTTATATGTGCAAACCAGAGATAAAGTTTAAAAAGAAAATCTTTCTTTAAACAGATGTGGACTATGCAGCTGGAATTAAAACAACTAGGAATGTAAAATGAAGGTAGTGTATAGAAAACCTAAATGGTGTATTAACTCTGGCAGTGGATTAGAGGTATAAAATATAGCAAATTTGTCTTCATCCTAAAATTGCTATGGTTTATCAGATTATCAGCAGTGCATACAACATTAGAAATGTCCAAACCTGTAGAGAAGTTTTGAGTTTGTTTGAACCAAACTGATGACAATTGCCAGGAAGCAAAATCTCAACAGTTTGAGAGAATACTTGGGAGTAAGGCAGTTTTGCAGTTTTATATATTAGAATCAACGAAACAGACCAAAGGAGGGTTACATGAAATTCATTGGTGGTAGATTAGGGAGGCAGGAGAAAACAAGGTGGGGAAATCTCTGAGATTGGATAAGTAATAAAATGGAGAGAAAAATACTTCATTTACATTGGTGGGTACAGGATATTTAACTATTAACATTTACAGCACAAGCCCTTGCCAGGTAACTCAGTTAGTATTGTCCCCATATGCCAAGGTTTTGGGTTCGATCCCTGGTCTGGCACATACATGAATGCATCAATAAGTAGAACAACAAATCGATGCTTCTCTCTTTAATAATCAATCAATCAAAAAAAAGAAAACATGTACAGCACATAGAGATGGTATGCAGGGGAACAAGTTAACAAGGGAACAATGAGGGTTCTGTGATTTTCTGCTCTGGTGTGAGATTGTGCCCTGAGGAAAAGAAAGGGAATTGCTCTGACATCCCAAAGGTATGTTCTTGCCTGGCTGTTGTGGCTCAGTGGTTGAGTGTCAACCTATGAACCAGGAGGTCCTGGTTGCGGGCTTGACCCCCACTGGGCGTGCAGGAGGCAGCCAATCCATTAGTCTCTCTCATCATTGATGTTTCTATTTCTCTCTTCCTCTCTGAAATAAATTAAAAACAAACAAACAAAAACAAAAACACCAAAGGTATGTTCTTGTAGATGCAAAAAGACAATAGACTCAAGGTAAAAATTGACCTTTGTCAAGGAAGATACCAGCTTACCTGCCATGATTTGCTTTTAGTTGAAAAGTTTTAATTTCAGACCATCCTTTGTGGTTACTTTAGTTCTCTGAGTTTGTAAGGCTGCCTTGCAGGCCTCCCCTGAGTTTGTCAGGTTTAGTATGTGGCCCTTTATCCATCCACAGTATACAAGTATTTTTTCAGAAACAATATATATTGCTAACAAATTATAGATTCATGATTATAAAAAGACTTTCCTCTGTGATAAATTTACTTATAAAATGTTCTATGAGTTATCAATATTATTAAGATGCCTTTCATGCTAAGATTTCTCTTCTTGATCCTCTCTCTATGTTCAATATCATCATGGTCTAATATCTTCTGATAAAGTGAATCCAATCTGAGTTTTAGTCACAGTGACAGAAATTAAAATGACATCAAAGAGCCAATCTCTTTTTTGTTATTCAATGACTTTGAGGGGTAGAACTCAGGTTTGCAATTCTACCTCCGTTCTTTGATGTTTCATTATTAAAGAATGCTAATTTTCAAGTCTTAAAAAGCAGTAATATGCCAAGTAAACATTTCTGTTGTTTTTCTGATGCATTAAAGGTAACGGTCTATGATGTTTTATTTCAGCTACCACAACTGGATGAAATGATACCAAAAGATCCACAACGTTTTCTGAAAGTCAGCAGTATTTGAGCATTCACTACTATGTCCAGTTACAATTTTAGGTGCTAGGGATAGAGTTGTATGTAGACAGACCCCAAGCATAGGAAGCTTCATTTTAGTGGAAGTGTTATCAGTGGGGTGCTCTTTGCATCTCTACCTGTTGCTGGTAGAAGTGAGCTTCTTGGGGTGCCATGAGAATAAGAATTTTCTGAGGCCCCATGGGAGGATGAGGTATCGTGGAAAGCTTTATTTCTGTGGAGTTAAACTCCTGAGTTTCCAAGGTCCCATCTCCCTCCATTTTGCTATGGAAAAGGTCCCATTTTGTCTTCAAAAGAGCTAGAAGCAAAGCCACTGCCCAGACTCCGTTCCATATTTGCACAGTCCAGTCCAGCATCTGGTCAGCTTAACTTGTGTTCCCGTTGCAGTCCATTGTGTGTAGGGTCTAGGCCACAGGACTATGGAGGGAGCATGGGTTAGTGCAAGGAAGCAGGAGTGAAGCAAAGGAGGGAGAGAGAGAGAGAGAGAGAGAGAGAGAGAGAGAGAGAGAGAGAGAGAGAATTCTTAGTCTGGGGATTTTGTACTCCCAAATTTTCTCGGGCTTGCATTTGCTCCACCCCTCTGGCCAGTTATCTTTGTTTCCATTTCTCCCCTTTGTTGGGCCCCTTCCCCTAGTGATTTGCAGGGAATGGACTGGTGTTTCCCTGGGGAGTGTAAAATTGCAGCTTCCTGGTGAAGCTGCCCACGTGACCACATTTGTAATGTCTGGCCTCCCCTTTGCTCCTTCCTATATTCATATTAATAACTAGCTAGTTATGATGATAACAGAAGAAGAAACAAAGAAATAAACCAAGTCATTTCAGGCAGTGACCAGTGGTAGGGGAGAGTAGTGTAGGGTTATGTGATAGAAGTGTCAGGGGGACTACTTAAGATTGGGTGTTCAGGCAAAGGCTCTCTGAGGAGGGAATTGAGAATTAAATAACAAGAGTGGAGGCAAGAACATTCTAGGCAGAGGACAGAACTAGTGCTAAGCCCCTAGGGCAGCAATAAACTCGATCAGGAACAAAGTATGGGAAACATAATGCGTATGTAATGCAGTTACTGATTGCATTACATATGCTTAAGATGACAGTGCTAATAGCAGAAAACCTAGTCCTTAGGAGGGGAATTAAATTCCAAGTATCCCAGAGTGGTGCTGATGATTGCAATGTGACTGCAAAAATAATCAAAGCCGATTGACAAAGGCCCAGATGTTAGAGAACGAGTGAGCTTAATTCCTGAATTAATTCCAATTATTCTTGGCCTAAACTCAAAGCCAACATAAGAACACCATCCAAATGGACTCAAAGAGTAGACTATTTTCATGGCTTGAACATTAGGAAGAAGGCAAGTTATAACGTCACCACTGTAAAAAGCAATGGCATGTAATGACTCCCTTCTCTCCTTTTTAAAGCCCTGCATTGCAAAACTATTTCATAAAATATATTTTAGTTCTCTCACAGTATTTGTCAATAAATATTCATATTTATCATTAGTAAGGAAAATAAGTCTTAAATTTCCATTCCCCTTCCTATTTAATCATTTTTAGATTAGTTTTAAGTGAAGTTTGCATTTTCATAAAGTTATCATTTTACTCTGATTTTTCATAAGTAATTTCAAATACTCTTGCTAATAAGTTGTCAGGAGGTAGATCTAAAATGATAACAAGTTATTGATGCTCAAAGTTTAGAAAACTAAAGAGAAATTAGAGGACAGGTGAAGGGATGAAAAGAGGAAGGGGATTAAGAAGTACAGACTTCCAGCTATAAAATAAGTCACAGGGGTGTAATGTACAGAGCAAAGAATGGAGTCAATAACATTGTAATAACAATGTCCCAAAACAGATGGTTACTAGACTTTTTGTGGTGATCATTTTGTAAGGTATATTAATGTTGAATCACCTGAAACTAATATAATACTGTATGTCAATTGTACTTAAAGATAATCTGTAATAGTAAAAGCGTAATATGCTAATTAGACCAGACAGTTGAACAACCTTCTGGACGTCCTTCCCAACTATCTTCCAGATGAAGCTGCGGTGGTGGGGGTGAGGCAGAGGCTGCTGCCACGGTGGACAGGGGCCAAGGCTGAGGAGGTTAGGGCGATCAGGTAGGCAGGCGAACAGTTAGGGTTGATCAGGCAGGCAGAGTGGATAGGGGCAATCAGGCAGGTAGGCGGAGTGGATAGGGGCAATCAGGCAGGTAGGCAGAGTGGTTAGGGGCGATCAGGCAGGCAGGCAGGTAGGCGAGCAATTAGGAGCCAGCGGTCCCAGATTGCGAGAGGGATGTACCGACTGCCGGGTTTAGGCCCCATCCACAGTGTGGG
>NW_005871920.1:124546-160647 GCF_000147115.1 Myotis lucifugus
TGGGGGCTAAACCCGGCAGTCGGACATCCCCCCGAGGGGTTCCAGATTGCAAGAGTGTGCAGGCTGGGCTGAGGGCCCCCGCCCCCCAGTGCACAAATTTCATGCACTGGGCCTCTAGTAAATAAAAACAAATAGAAATTAGATGCTCTTCTCTATAGTTTTCCTCTTAAATAAGTAATTTGTGTTGTTGTTAATCCTCACTCAAGGACATGCTTTGTACTGATTTTAAAGAGCGGAAGGTAGAGGAAGAGAGAGAAACATTGATCAGTTGCCTCTCACACATGCCCTGACTGGGGATCAAACCCACAACTCGGGTATGTGCTCTTATTGCAGAATTTAACAGGTGACTGGAAAATACACAGGAGATTCAGGAAAAATCCTTTATTTAAAGCAGCGCTGCTGGCTCAGGGTATTCGAAGATTCAAAGCCTGAACAGCTAATACAATGAGATCACCCCTTACATATTCCTAAGTTTCTTTGTTTCCTATCTGTTTCTTAACTACCGGGCTTTTGTGGCAGGCTTTCACAGCCCCTCCTGAGTCAGTTAGAACGGGGAAGTTAGATTGTATCTAAATGCCTGGCCTGTGTGGCACCAGCGACCCTCCTCCGGCCAAGCTGCCAAATTCCCGACCCGTGGCCCCTGCAAACTGGGAGCACCCAGCAAAAAAGACTTTTGCCCTTTTGCCCAAGGAAGGGGCAGTGACTTAATTATAGGCTAACAAGAATGTGCACTAGGACACCAGTCACTGCCACAGATTTAGATTGCTGCCCCCTGCCCCGCTCCAGGTTGCCTCCTATATTCCTCCTCACCCTGACTGGGAACTTAACCCACTACTGGGACAATTCTCCAACCAATTGAGCCACACTGGCCAGGGCAGTAATGATTCTCTAGAAAAGCAATTTGAGCTGATATTTTTGAAGCACTGAGTTGAAGACATGAGGCTAAATCATTGTGTGAAAATTTGGAATGTCTTTTTCCTTTTCCCCTTACAATCATGGGATTCTTACTATCCCCTCCAGAAGTCAGCCCAGGAAGTGACTGAAAGGTCAGGCAAGAGCCTGGCTGGTGTGGCTCGGTGGTTGAGCATTGACCCATGAGCCAGGAGGTCATGGTTAGATACCTGATCAGGGCACATGCCTAGGTTGTGGGCTCCATCCCCAGTGTGGGGCATGCAGGAGGCAGCCAATTAATGATTCTCTCTCATCATTGATGTTTCTATCTCTCTCTCCCTCTCCCTTCTTCTCTGAGATCAGTACAAATATATTTAAAACAAACAAACAAACAAACAAACAAACAAAAGGCTGGGCAGGAAATGCCCGGGGGGCTCTTTTCTGTGCTGCATGGGGTTTGGGAGGAACCAACTCCTCAGAGATGCAAATAGCTGCAGAGTACTACCTATTTTTCTTTAATTTATTTTTATAAATTTATTTGGGTGACATTAGTTAATGAAATTATATAGGTTTCAGGGAGAGTACTACCTATTTTTCTACCACAATTATTAAGTTTGAAGAAAAGGCCTTTTCTGGCCGCTTGACAACTTGGAAAGCTGGGGGCTGACAAGAGAGCTGAGTTCTTCATTCTAGGTTTTCCATTGGAAAGGAATTAGGATTTTTATGATCACTTTTGAAAGAACATGGTGGCTTTTGTAACTTGTTCCAGGTTGTTCTCTTTGACAGCGTGCAGCTTAGTGCAGAGGGCAGTTAATCCTTAGCATTAAAAGCCAGTGTGTCCGTCTTCAGGGCCAGCCTGGCTGCTTTTCTCAGTGCAGTCAGTTTGAAAATCCCCAGGGAGAGAAGCCCTCTTTGCTAGTAACCAGAGAAAGGAAAAGAAGATGAGTCCCTGGGAACTGATATGAGAGAAAATAAGGAAAAAGGCGGTTCACAGATAATCAGTTGAGCATGAAAAACAGCTGGTGGTCACCTACTACACTTAAGGCAGCATTTTTCAACCTTTAGAAGATAAGGGACCCTAGATGGTTTGGCTCCAGTGGATAGAGCGTCAGCCTGCAGACCGAAGGGTCCCAGGTTCTGGTCAAGGGCACATGCCTGGGTGGTGGGCTCGGTCCAACATGCAGCAGGCAGCCAATCAATGATTCCCTCTCATCATTGATGTTTCTATCTCTCTCTTCCTCTCCCTTCCTCTCTGAAATCAATAAAAATATATTTTAAAAAATGATAAGGGGCTTCCAAAGTTCCCAAAGTTATGGTTGCAGCCGTATTTTAAAAGCTCCTAAGGTGATTCCAGAATGCAGTCAATGCCCAGACCCCCTGCCTTAGGAAGCACTTCTCAGACTTAATGTGCGTATGAATCACCTGGGCAGCTTATTAAAATGCAAATTATGATCCTATATGCCTGGGGCAGGGCCTGAGGTTCTACATTTTCAACCTAGCTCCCAGGAGTTACCAGTCGGGGGGCAAGGGATGAGGGGATTCATGTTGAGCATCACAAGCCAGCGGTTGGATATTAACTCCAGGACACCAGCTGATTCTGCATATATGTCACTGCTCACCATTAACCTAATGCTCAACATTTTAGTGCCAGACATTTAAAATATAAATCTTGAAAATCCCATTAAACTTAGAGTAAAGTCTAAATGTGTGACTATGTCTTACAAATCTTTTAATGTGACGGGAACCTTAGCCCACCTCTCTGAAGGTACCTACCCCTATCACTCTCCTCTGGTTCACCCTGCTCCAGGGTACAGTTACTCTTGCTGCTCCTCAAACATGCCAGACCTATCCCTCTCTTTAAGGCCTTCATAACTGCTCTGCCTTCTGCTTAGAATATTTTCCCCCTCCATAGCCTCATGGCTGGCTCTCTCTTCATTCAGTTCAGATGTCAACTCCTTAGCTCTTCCCTGATCACCCATTCCAAGTAAGCCACCCTCCCTCCACCTCTGTATCTCATAACCTTCTCCCCACATAACACTGATCGCCATTTGAAATTGGTCTGCTTATTTGTTTGCTTATGGCTTTTCTGTTCACTTCCAGAGAATATCAGCCATGAGAGAAAATCTTTTATCTGTCTAGGCCATTGCTATCCCCTGCCCCCATCCCTTAACTCTTAGAGAAAGAGCCCAACGTAAAGAGGCATACACACTGCCCCAGCTGGTTTGGTTCAGTGATATAGCATTGGCCTGTGGAATCAAGGGTCCCGGGTTCAATTCTGGTCAGGGGCACATGCCCAGGTTGCAGACTCCATCCCCAATGTGAGGTGTGCAGGAGGCAGCCAATCAATGATTCTCTCTCATCATTGATGTTTCTATCTCTCTCCCTTTCCCTTCCTCTCTGAAATCAATAAAAACATATAATAAATAAATAATTTAAAAAAGAGGCATACACACCTACAAAATGAAAGTGAATAGTAAGAATGTCAGTGAGGTATATATATGAGAGAATAAAAGAGAGAGAGAAAAAAAGAGAGAATTAGTAAATTTTCAGTAAATACAAGCTGTTATTTAAGAGACTTAACAATCTGGGTTTCTCTGGTAGTGCTGATTAGTGTAGAAGTATAGTTGGAACAACGGGGATCATCTACTCAGCCATAGTGAGCCTCACCTTGGCTCACATAGGACTTCTAAGCCATGTTTTTATAAGAAAATCTTTTAAAAAAATATTTGCATTGATTTTTAAAATATTTTTTTCTTGATTTCAGAGAGGAAGGGAGAGGGAGAGAGATAGAAACATCATTGATGAGAAAGAATCACTGATGGGCTGCTTCCTATACACCCCCTACTGGGGATCAAGCCCCCAACCCGGGCATATGCTCTTGGCTGAAATTGAACCTGGGACTCTTAAGTCCTCAGGTCAATGCTCTATCCACTGAGCCAAACCGGCTAGGGCAGAAACATTTATTTATTTATTTATTTATTTATTTATAGAGAGAAAGAAAGAGAGAGAAAGAGAGAGAAAGAGAGAGAGATTTGTTGTTTCACTTATTTATGCATTCATTGGTTGATTCTTGTATGTGCCCTGAATTGAACCCACGACCTTGGTGTATTAGTATGATGCTCTAACCAACTGAGCTACCCAACCAGAGCCTAAGTAAATCTGAATGAATTCATAGAAGCTGAATTCACATCTACAGGAAGAAAGAACATTACCCAATTTATGATAAATACTTTGGGCATAAACTGAAGCAAGATGCTTTTGCTCTTTTCAGGCCTTTTGTCTTGATGAAAATTATAATTCTTGGAAGCAATCGCTGAGCCTGGCTTCTCCCTGTGAAAGCTTTGGCATTTAGGCCAATTGAATATTCACAAAACACCTTAGTTTTGGCAGATCACAGATAGTAAGCAGGGAGGACATGCCTGTGATTAGATTGAAAGATGCAAATTCTTCAATGGTTTTTATGTTTTGACTTCTAAGTAATCTTCCCTCAATTACTTTCAATTAAGTACTCAATTGTACTTAATTATACTTGGGTTTATGCTCTTAACACTGGTTTTGTGGATTGTCCCAATATATTTTTACATTTAAATTGAAGTGTTAGCAGATGACATTCATATTATAACAACATTCAATTTGTACAAAAAAGATAAACAACGAAAACCAGTCTCCCTTTCATCCCTGACTTTTGTTAAAAATGATTAAAGAAGACACTTTATTAAACTTTTTTCAATGTTTCATGTAGCGGGCAGTCCTTATTCCCAAGGGTCCAGAGTACTGCAAAGTGGGGCAGAGGGCTGGAGGCTTTTATAGGATAAATAACGAGAAACAAAGAAGTAAGTGTAAAGCCCAGAGTTGGCTTTGCCTTTGGGAATTGGTTGATTGGAGATATTGCATTTCTGGTCAGATGGAGCATTTATAGGGACAGGAATGTTATCTAAGTTTTGGTGTGCTGATGTGGCCCCCAGGCATGAGAGGCTCCATCTTGGGCTTAGAAATCTGTTTCAACACCTTGATCCCCAGTTCCTCCTCGAGACACCACCACTGTTGTTAGTTTTTTTGTATACCCTTCTAAAAATGTTCCATGTAGCATCTATGCTTCAGTTTACTAATCTGCAAAATGGGGTGATAATAGCGCCTATCTCATTAGGCTTATGTGAAGATTAAATGCATTAACACATGTCAAAGCACTTACAATTAGGAAGGTACATACCATGAATTTTATTATTTTTAAAAATTATTATGTATGTACTAGCATGAAGATTGTATATCAGTGCTGTCCAAATAGAAGTATAAAGTGAACCACTTATGAAATATAATTACATTTTCTAGTAGACACATTCAAAAGTAAAAAGAAACAGATGAAAAAGTAATGTATTTTATCTCTATATATCCCAAATAACATTTAACATGCAATTAATATAAATATATTTTAATGTGCTATTTTAAAATTTTTTGATATTAATTCTTTGAAATTGGGTGTGCATTACATGCTTACAGAACACCTTAACGGGTTCAAGTGTCCCAGTTCAAGTGACTACTAGCCAGCTACATGTGGCTAATAGCTACTCTATTGAACAGACCAGGTCTACATAGCAATCTATAACTTTGTCAGTTATTCAAATAATACCATTCCTTGCTTGCCTGGATGACATAAAATGTTAATATTTTGGGTGAATTTGGAGAGACACTATATTTAAAATGAGAGGCCTGGTGCATGAAATTCATGCACTCAGGGGTCCCTCAGCCTAGCCTGTGCCCTCTCGCAGTCTGGGAGCCCTTGGGGAATGGGGAGCGGGCATAAGCTGGCAGTTGGACATCCTTAGTGCTGCCGTGGAGGCGGCAGAGGCTCCCGCCACTGCCGCTGTGCTTGCCAGCTGTGAGCCAGGCTTCTGGCTGAGCGGTGCTCCCCCTGTGGGTCAGTGTGCATCATAGATCCTGAGTTGAGCATCTGCCCCCTGATGGTCAGTGTGCATCATAGCGACTGGTCGTTCTGCTGTTCGGTCAATTTGCATATTAGCCTTTTATTATCTAGGATAATGTGGTTTTAGAATTTTAAATGCCTACAACATAAATTGATTTCTAATGCTTAATATGATGTAGAGAACAAGGGCTTCTTTTTAAATTATTTTTAATCTTTAAAAAAGTATTTTTATTGATTTCAGAAAGGAAGGGAGAGGGAGAGATAGAAACATCAATGATGAGAGAGAATCATTGATTGGCTGCCTCCTCCATGACCCTTACTGGGGAATCAAGCCTGAAATCCGGGCATGTGCCCTTGACTGGAATCGAACTCAGGACCCTTCAGTCCGAAGGCTGACTCTCTATCTACTGAGCAAAACTGTCTAGGGCACAGCAAGGGCTTCTTACTGTTCTTAGGGGAAAGACTGAAATCCTCACTGTGACAGGGCTGCAGGGACTGGTCTGCCTGGCTTGGCCCCTACTGGTTCTGCACCAGCCATGCTCATGGACACTTGGGAGTTCTTCTTATGGGACCTTCTCTCCAGTGAGCCTTCTCAACTCTGCTCGGGTGCTTCCTCCCACTGGACTCCCAACATGCATGCACACTCCCCTCTTGCCTAATGAGTAATATATGAATCACTTTACCAAAATATGTATCTTCTTGTGTCCAAATATATTTTTAATTATTTTATTACAGTATAAAACAGTACACACATAAAATTGTTACTCATTATGTTGACAGTTCATATATAGCATCAACTCCAAAATAAAAACATTAGCTAAAAAGAAAAAATGTAATCACTAAAAATGTACTAAAGGGTGTATAATAATAATAATAATAATAATAAAAATTCTCCCTCTCACCCAATTTTCCAGCCTTGCAGTACCACTTCCCGAAGGAAAACTATATATCCAGAGGTTTGTAGGTTATTATCATTTTTTTTGGTGATTTTATTTAATTTTTTTATTTATTTTTTCCCATCACCTTTTGGTATATAGGTTATTTAGTCATTATTTTTATACAGATTTGCTGCATTCTTTTCCAAATAACAATTCACATTATTAACTTAGTGGGATAGGTTATGTTTAGTTGAAGTCAAAATTTCAGCCTACACCTGATTCTCACAGCTTAAGTTCTTTGAAGTTTAGCATGACCCATCCACAGGTGCTGTGGGATGACACCCTTCACCCACCACTCCTACTGTGAGCTACCCTGAAATATTCATTCTTTTTTTTAAAAGGAACATTTTTTATTTTATCTGTCTATTTATTTTAATCCTCACCTGAGGATATTTTCCATTGACTTTTAGAGAGTGGAAGAGCAAGGGAAAGACAGAGAGAAATCGATGTGAGAGAAACACATTGATTGGTTGTCTCCTGCATGCACCGTGACCAGGGCTGGGGAGGAGCCTGCAACTGAGGTGCTTGCCTTTGACTGAAATCGAACCTGGACCCTTCAGTCTACAGGCTGACACTCCAGCCAGTGAGCCAAACAAGCTAGGGTGAAATCTTCACTCTTACAGAGTTCATGCTGGGCATTTGATCTTCATTTGGCAGGAATGCAACATATACATATTAACTAGATCTCTGTTTTTTGTTTGTTTGTTTGTTTGTTTGTTTTTTCCCCCATTGGCTTGAGAACATTAGAGTTGTACCTCTTGTGGCCAACTTAATAAAAACACACATGTTCAACATGGGCTTTTAAAGCTTTGGGCAGACCAGAACATGTTTCTGTTTATTTTTAAGGCTGTCATCAAAATGAAAATATGAAATTAAAATAAATCTATGGGCCCAAGAATATTCCCAAGACTATTTTAGGTTGAGAAACACAAGGCTAATTATTTCTGTGTGTGTGTGTGTGTGTGTGTGTGTATGTATATGTCAGGGCTCAACTAGAGTAAGATTTACTTGACAACCCTCAAAACCCCAAACTAAGTCAGGTCCCCCAGCTGTGTGTCTATATACCACCAGGTATTTCTTTAATTCAATCAGAGATAAGCAATTAATTACATGTCACGTGTTTAATGCTGCCTTCCCCATTATAATGCAAGCTCTGGCACAGGTACCAACTATTACTAGACTCTAGTTTATCCACCACTGTATCTCCAGGTTCTAGCTTCTTTTCACATAAGAAGCACTTAACAAATATTTTTTTAGTGATTAAGTAAAACAGCTATAAGTCGAGACTAGGGTTCAAGTTCTATCTTTTTGTCTGTGTAATCCTGAGCAGTTTTTTAACTTCTTTAAGTCTGAATCTCCATATTTATTTTATATTTTAAATTTATTTTTTATTTTTACTGATTAAGGAGGGGGGGAGGGAGAGAGAAGGAGAGAGGGAGAGAGAGAGAGAGAGAGAGAGAGAGAGAGAGAGAGAGAGAGAGAGATTTTATGCATTCATTGGTTGCTTCTTGTATGTGCCCTGAACGGGGATCCAATCTGTAACCTTAGAGTATTGGAAAGACACTCTAACCAACTGAGTATCCAGCCAGGGCTCAATCTCTATATTTTATAACATGAGACAAGTAGAATAGATCAGAGATTCACAAACTTCGCATCCCCTGAAAAGTTTTTTTTTTTTTAAGATTTTTATTGATTTCATAGAGGAAGGGAGAGGGAGAGAGAGAGAGAAAAAAAACATGAATGATGAGGGAGAATCATTGATTGACTGCCTCCTGCCTGGCCCACACTGGGGATTGAGCCTGCAACCCGGGTATGTGCCCTGACTGGGAATTGAACCATTGGTCAACGCTCAACCACTGAGCCACGCCAAATGGGCTGAAAAGCTTTTTAAATAATACAGATTGTGGAGTTCTAATTGTACACACTCTGACTTATTAGTTCTAGGTCAAGGCTAGATAATCTATTTTAAAAGCTTCTGAGGTTTCAGTGTGCAGTCAGGGTCAGAAACTTTGAATCAGTTCTAACATCCTATGATGCTTTGTATATATTAGTTTTTGACTTGAATTCAACACATAATCCTTGAGGGTCTGATATATGCTAAATATTACTAGCACAGGGACTAGTAATATGAGGAATATTTAGATTTCCTGGCTCCAAGGACTTGTCCACTGAGACACACATAGGTGATCTAGCAGCTTTTGATCTAACACAAAGGCAGACAGAAGGCATTCATCTCAGTCTGAGGTTTAGGGAAAGATTGCAAGAGATGAAAAAATTGACCACTGAAGGTTGGGTAGGAATTTTAACCAGGAGGGGAAGGTATGTTAACAGAAAGGACACATGTACAAAAGTCCAGGGACATGAGAGAATCTAGTTCACTAGAATCCTATAAATGACTCCCTAAGTTGTAGCACAGTCAGAGGCAAGAGTTTAGAAGATTCTGGTGAAGAAGCTGTTACGTTATAGCTTAGTGGTTGAAAGCAAGGGTTTTTGAGCCAGAAACATCTGATTTAAATCCTGGTTTTGTCACTCTCCCTCTTTCTCTAACTCAAGAAAATTAATTAACTTGTTCACACTCAATTTCCTTATCTGTAAAGTGGGGAAAATAATACCTGTCTTGTAAGATAACTATAAAGATTAAATGAGGCAAAATGAAGCAATACATGTACAGCTCTTAACACAGCACCTGATAGATTACAATAAAAAATGCCCAAGAAGGCAAATTCATTGCAGCTTTGCTTTTTGTTTTTCAGTTTTAATGACTCCACAGTATTGATACTATATTTCAAGCAATATTTATTTGGAAAAATTCAAATAGTATAAAATGATGTTCAGGGAACAGTAAGCATCCTTTTCAAACTCATGTATCTATTCATGATTTGTTCTTCCTAGTGGCAACCAGGATGTACCAATTTTTAATGTACCCTTTAGAGATATTCTGAAGCACATTTGAAATAGCAAAAAATTAAAAATAGTCAAAATGTTCATTAGTATCGGAAATGTCTGTGGAATAGGCACCCTTTGTATATGAAGCAGCAATTAAGAAAGCAGGTTGCAAAATGATAACTTCTTTAAAGCACACACATAATAATATTACATGGAAATATATACTTACATATAAATAAATATAGATAATATAGATATAAATATAAGTTATTTCATATTTATAATCAATGCCTAATATTAAGAATTAGAATTAGGTGCTCATTTTTTTTAAAAATAAGCAAAAGCTTTTTTTGAAAGCAGGCCAGTGCCCTGGCCAGTTTGCTAAGTGGTTAGAACCTTGCCTGGAGGATTGAAGGGTCGTGGGTTCGATTCATGGTCAAGGGCACATACCTTAGTTGCAGGTTCGATCCCGGGTTGGGTTGGGGGCGTACGAGAGGCAACCAATCAATGTATTTATCTCACATCGATATTTCTCTTTCTCTGTCCGTCCTCCCTTCCTCCCATTTTCTTTCTCCAAAAATCAGTGGAAAAAATATCCTTGGGTGAGGATTACAAATAAAAAAATCAAGCCAGTCTGGCTGTATGGGCCCAGGAAACCAATCATAGAGGCAAAGGGAGGGCCCCTGGAGCTTAGGAGAAAGAAAGCAAAGAGACACTCCTAAAAGGAAGAGGGCACTGGTGAACGGTGGGGGTGGGGAGAGAAAGAGAGAAAGAGAACGAGAGAGAGAGAGAGAGAGAGAGAGAGAGAGAGAGAGAATATGCTAGAATTAAGTGCTCTTTATTATAGTATTTTTGCAATCTAACTGGACCTTTTAAATATATCATAATGATATAACGGTGTGTTTAATGAATCACTTTATTTTCTGGTCTGCTAACTTGAGGAAGTTACTTCTAAAAGTAATTTACCCACTGTGCAAAGATTGCTGGAAAGGTCTGTAGGTCTGTATGGGTCAAATTTCATAACCCGAGACACTAAGACACCATTTGAATTCTATGACTGTCTTTGACATAGTGTCTGTGGATACTCTGTAATTTTATTGAATTATGGTCCACTAGTAGAAACAGGTCAAATTCTTAAATATAATGAGACATAACTTATTTCCTTGGATACCTGTGACTGTAAATTCACCTGTGATTTATTTATAGCTATTTTGCTTATACACTAACCATTCACATTAATTATAAGATACATTTGGATTTCAGAAATGATCAAATGAGAAAAAAGTCTTAAAGTCAAGTATATATGATACTGAAATGACATTTCTGCTTCCTTTGTTAAGGAAGGGTGATGAAAGAGGGCAGCTTATTAAGCTATGGAGCCTCATAAACTTTCCATTAAGTACACTGCTTTTTTCAATGCCACATTTCTTATTTTTTTGTCATCTCTTAGTGGAACAGGGCATTGGTTGCTTGTATTATTTTTATTTTGCCTATAATAGTTCAACAGGTCTCGATTTGCTTCAGGACATTTTTTCTTTTAAATACATAAAAACCAATGTGTATACTACCAGGTTTCTTTACATTTCTTTTCTTTTCTTCTTCTTTTTTTTTTTGGTTGAAGTAGACAGTGGGTCAAGAGAACTCACTTGCCATACCAACAATATAATATCTTCATTGTACAGATCCCTCATAACATCCATATATAAAATAGAAAGCAGTGAATAACATCAAAGATGTTATTAAAATTAGATATAAAATGTAAAAAAGTTTGGTGATTATCAGCAAGATGATATGTATTTAGTATGTTAGTAAGTGCTAGTTAGGGGGATGCAGATGGAATGAAACATTCTCTGATTAGGAGATTTTTCCTGCTACTTCTGAAGCTCTGAGGTATAACTTATCAATCCTTTGGAGTGGTTATTATGAAGTAAAAAAACAACTGTTTTGTGTAATTGGTTTAGTATTTTTAATTTTTATTTATTTATTGGTTTTAGAGCGAGAAAGAGAGAGAGCGATTTGTTGTTCCACTTATTTATGCATTCATTGGTTGATTCTGGTATGTGCCCTAACTGCAGATCAAACTTGCAACCTTGGTATAAGGGAACAATGCTCTCACCCACTCAGCTACCCGGCCAGGGCAAGGGTGCTGCTTTTTTTTTTTATTTTTTTTTATTTTATTGATTCTTTACAGAGAGGAAGGGAGAAGGATAGAGAGTTAGAAACATCGATGAGAGAGAAACATCGATCAGCTGCCTCCTGCACACTCCCCACTGGGTATGTGCCTGCAACCAAGGTACATGCCCTTGACCAGAATCGAACCTGGGACCCCTGAGTCCGCAGGCCGACGCTCTATCCACTGAGCCAAACTGGTTAGGGCAAGGGTGCTGCTT
This sequence comes from Myotis lucifugus, assembly GCF_000147115.1. Lineage (NCBI taxonomy): Eukaryota > Metazoa > Chordata > Mammalia > Chiroptera > Vespertilionidae > Myotis > Myotis lucifugus. The sequence goes on from NW_005871920.1 coordinate 136,573, forward strand.
TTAAACAGGGGAAAATAATGAGCCTAATATATCCAATTCATCCTGGCTGCACACTTTTGCTGAGTGGCCCATCACTAGAGGGCGATCTTGTCACACTGCCTTAGAAATGAGATTGCTATTGGTGAATTCAGGCAGGGCAAAGAGAGGACCAAAAAGGAGAAGGGATACTTTAATGCTATGTCAGCCCTGCTGGTGTGGCTCAGTGGTTGAGCATCTACCCATGCAGCAGGAGGTCACCAGTTCGATTCCTGGTTAGGGTACATGCTTGGTTGTGGCTTACTCCCCAGCAGGAGGCAGTTGATTGATGTTGATGCTTCTCTATCATGGATGTTTCTATCCCTCTCCCTTCCACTCTCTCTAAAAATCAATGGAGTAAATATCCTCAGGTGAGTATTAACAACTAAAACAAAATGCTATGTCTTGGTGTTCAGTCTAGATCAAGGGCAATGAGTCCCCATTGACTGTCTCTTGACCCTGGCTATTATGTTAGGACATTATTGACAAGCCAAGTGATAACAAGAATATCCTCTTTCTTTTTGCCTTCAACAATTATTTATTTGCCTTCATTTATTCCATTTTATCGGATCTATTTTCTCTAAAGTTTCTTCAACAACTACTTATTGAGCACTATCTTGACTAATCAGGCATAGCAAGTGCTAGTGACAATGAGAGTAAACAAAAGAGACAAAAATCCTTGTCATCACGGAGCATATATTCTAGTCTGAGGAGACCCAAAATAAACAAAATAATTTATATAGTGTATTACAAACTGTGGAGAAAATAAAGCAGGGAAAAGAGCCAAAGAAGAAGGCAGGGAATTACAAGCAAGCTATCCGCGTCTATAGTGGTGTCCTGCACAAGGATGCTTAGTGAGGCATAAGCAGGGGCTGAAACCCAGCCATCTGCTGGGAAAAATGCGCCTGTTTTGACTAATCATGGTGGGTTTTCAAGAGGCTGCAGGTGGTGACCAAAATATCTGCCCTGAAATGGGGCATTCCTTGACATGTTCTCTGGCATTAGAGAGTTCTTGAGCTTTTGAACCCTCTGGATACAAGCCTTTCCTTAAGTTGTACAAACCCTATACTATGACACTAAACATTTTTTGCTGATAAAAAATTCAGGTATTATAGAATTAAAATCTCATTGAAGCCCACAGCATTGCATCGGTTGCTTTCACCTTATCTGCGTATCCTGGCAAGCTGCTGTAGAATAGAAGATGGGTTTGATGAGATTTCCTCTTCACAGAGTCAGGCTGAGCATTCTTCCATGCTTGGCCTTGTTGATATTTTTGCATTGGTTGTGTGAAGAGTCAGTCCAATATTTCTTTGGGAAACCAGGTGAAGCTGAATAGTCTATAATTTACAGGGTTCTCACAAGATTTCATTAAAAATGAACATAACTTTTGCCCTTTTCAAGTGTAGCACATATGTCCTGTCTTCCAGTGTTTCTCAGTAAGAGCTAATAGTGTGGCACTGTAGGCTAATATTTTGTGTATTTTAAATTGGATGCCAATTAGCTCCCCCTATGTACATCACATTACAACAATTTCTTCCCAGGACAAGTCAGTCTTGACTTGTCTGCTACTCTCCTGGTATAGATGGTACATACTATGTGTATTAAATTGCAGTTACTTTTTAAAAAACTGAAGATTTTAAGGTTTGAAAATGTCTAGCAGATTAGAGATATTCGTTATGGAGTATGCCATGTAAAAAGAAGGCAACATTTTCACTGTACTTTTTTTTCTGATATCATTAATAATACATTTTTTTTAACCTTTTATTTTCCTTGCAATTTATTATTTTGCTTGGGTCACCCGATTTTGTCCTGTAAGTTTCTGTACTTTCTCTTAATTAGAATGAGATTTTGTGGTTAGTCTTAGATTTGTGGAAAAACCAGTTGGCAAAGGGCAAGAAAGAGAAGGTCACTGGTTTGTGTAGATGCAGATCATTCTCACGACTTTGGGTAGAAAGAAAGTTAAATGCTAATTAGAATTATTGAGCCTCATTGTCTTTTCCTATTTGTCCTATTTCTCTTTGCCTCTGTCTCTCTTTACCATCTTGCCAAACACCCCCCATGACTCTTTTCTTGGGTTGAAGCCAGACAACCAGTCACTACAAGAGTCCTCCCCAATACAAAAGCACCAACGGCTTCTTGTGAGGCATCTTCATTTGCCCTTAGTTTCCCGCCCTGTACCCAGTTCCATTACAGTCTTCTTATGTCTACTGGCTAAGGGATGCAGTTCTTCCCCAAATACGGTCTAATTGCAGCACAATTAACTGGAAACAAAAAGAAGCAGGCTATGCTGAAAGTATTCCTTACTCATCCTGAGTTCCTTTAAACTTCAGGCACACATGTTTACATTCATGACAAAACGGACTTATAAGAAAAGGATGAGAAAAAACGTCTGTCCTTCCTTCCCTGCAAAATGGCATCACACAGGGCCATGTACAAACGGATAATGGCTGGACCATGTACACAAAGAGAACTCTGACCCACCAGCTTCAGTAACCTGTCCAGGGAATGAACCCCCTTATCCACAATAAAGTGCCCAGGAAGCCATCTGCTATCAATCTTGGGGACCAACTTGGATTCCAGAGTTGCTATAAAGATTTTTTTAAGCCGGAGACATTTGAGATTCAACAGACGAAAAGAAGCCTTGATTAAAAGTAGCAACTTCTGGCACAAAAAGGCTACTTGATTGGGACACTAAGAGGTGGAATTTTTGGGAAAATGAGGAGGGCAAAGAGGAGGATGTTACGATTGTCAGAAACAGACAAAATACTCCTAATATAGAGGAAAGTAAGAGTATAGCAACCACACCTTAGCCAGTGGGGCAGTTCTCAGCTCAGGAAACTTTCATGATGAGAGAATATACTCCCACTGAGTTAATCAATATTGCTGCCAAGGTCCAGGAGGGAGGGGGAAAGGCCAGGGAAAGGATCTAGGCATGGTTAATGTGGCTGTGAGGTAGGGGGGCGAAGGCATTTGTCTGACCCACTCCCATAGAGATTAGGTATTTGCTGCCGGAGGGAAGCTTGACCCAATGAGAGGGATCTCCTTGGGCACAGCGAACCTTGGAAATCTATTGAGAAGGATCAACACATTCTTAGTCCCTCGGGGATTTGATAAATCAGTGATTTGGATCATGGAGCCCTTGATGGAAGAAATGGTTACTTATTTTGGCAATCGTTACCTTTATCTGTGTTTTCTCTTGCATGTGCCTATCCTGTTGCTGTGGTATCTGCCTCCAGTGCAGCTAGATAGCTGCCAAATGAGCCCCCTCCACGCTAGTGAAAGCCCTTGTTGACCCTCGGGAATGCTGCAGGAGAGGTGGTTCTGTAAGGTTGTAAGAGTATGTCAAGACGGGTGGAGCATTGGAGGAAGTCCTGGCGGGGAATTGACCAACAACTGGAGGCTCCTCACCCCTCTGCTGCCCTTGGAATGTCGGAGCCATTTTCAAGGATGCAGCCTTGAGAAAGCAAGGTGTTGAGACTGTCTGGACATAATACAGAGCTGAAACTTTTAAGATCCCGGTGAGGGGGAGAGAACCAAGATGGCGGCGTAGGGAGCGGACCTGTGTGTGCTGCTCTCTCACAGCATCACTGAAACTATCAACTATGAAGTAAACAACCGCCACTCAGAACCATGGGGAAGTTGGCCCAGTGGGAGATCTACAACTGGAGGAAAAGAAAGAAGCGCAGTGAGACTGAGTGGGAGCTACGGAGGCACCAAAACCAGAGGTACGCAGTCACACGCCACGCGGGCTGCAAATGGATTCTCGGTTTTTTACGAACCCTCGAATCCTCTGGGCTTGCTCGGGGCGGGTCTCTGAGGCCCCAGATCCCACAGGGAGAGGCCACGGCCTTGCAGTGGTCGGAGAGCGAGGGAAGCTCTGACACGCGGCTGCTCGCCGGCACTGAGGGACAAGAAGTCCTGGTGTCCCGGGGAGGCGAGGGGCGCGGAGACGCCGCCATCGCTATTTCCTCCAGGCTGGGACTCCCTGTGACCCCGCCCTACCCTCAGGGCTGTGCCAGAGGCACAAGAGGGAATGACTGTGCTTTTACAAACTCTCAAATCCACTGAGCTGGTTCGGGCGGGTCTCTGAGGCCCCAGGCCCCAAGGCGAGAGACGGCACGGCCTTCCAGCGGTCAGGAAGCGAGGGAGGCTCTGGCGCTCGGCTGCTCGCCGGCACTGGGGGACGCAAAGTCCTGGAGTCCTGGATAGGCAAGGGGCCGCTGAGTCTCCACACGGCGACTCCCTGTGACCCCGCCCTACGCAATTTACATTCCCATCTGGGCTGTGCCAGACTCACAAGTAGAAACGCCTTTGCTTCTGCAAATTTTCAAATCCACTGAGTTGGTTCAGACGGGATCATGAGGCACCAGACCCTACGGGGAGAGGCAGCACGGCCTTGCAGCCATCAGAAAGCGAGGGAGACTCTGTTGCACAGCTGCTCGCCGGCACTGGGGGACACAAAGCCCTGGCAGAGATTCAAGGGGCCGCGGAGACTCAGCCAGTGCTATTTGCTCCGCTATGGCGACTCCATGAGTCTCAGCCCTAATCAATTTACATCCCCATCCAAGCTGTGCCAGGTGCACAAAAAGACCCACCTGCGCTTTTGCAGCCTATCCCAACAAATTGCAGACTTCAACTGCTCACAGCCATGGGAGACACACTCAAGAAGCAGACCCAGGAGAACCAGGATGGCGGCATAAGGAAGAGACCTGTGCGTGCTACCTCACACAACAACATCGAAACTACCAAATATCAGACAAACACCTATCATACAGAACCATGGGAAAGTTGGCCCAGTGGAAGCTCTACAACTGGAAGGAGAGAAAGAACATTGAGACTGAGTAGGATGTGACACCAAGTACAGAGCCCAACCCAACAAACTGCAGATTTCAACTCCTCGCATAGAAAGAAGCGCATTGAGACTGAGTAGGATGTGCAGAGGCACCAAGTACAGAGCCCATCCCAGCAGGCTGCAGATTTCAGCTCCTTGCATCTGGGAGGGACGCAATCAGGGGGCAGAGTCGGGTCCGGGGCGGCCAGGGCTGGGCCTGACTCGGCCGGCACTGTGGAACTGCTGTACCAGCAAGCACACAAACATGCCCACTGGTCCCAGTCTCTTGTGGGGCGCTGGGGGACAGCAGACAGGCAGTCTGCGCACTTGGTGGAGGGCAGGAGTGCTGGATGTTCAACCACCAGGAACGCCTGGAGATTTTGTCTGGTGGGGAGCCGCCGGCAGGGGACAGAGGGCCAAACTTCCTGTTTCCCCGGTAAGGCTGGGATGGCCCTGGTGAGGTCGGGATGGCCCCGGTGAGGTTGAAACGGTCCCGGTGTGGTAGGGACGACCCCAGTCAGGTCGAAACGCCCCGGTGTGGTAGGGACGACCCCGGTCAGGTTGAAACGGCCCCGGTGTGGTAGGGACAACCCCGGTCAGGTTGAAACAGCCCCGGTGTGGTAGGGACAACCCCGGTGAGGTTGGAACGGCCCCGGTGTGGTAGGGACGACCCTGGTCAGGTTGAAACGGCCCCCGTGAGGTAGGGACGACCCCGGTCAGGTCCAAACGGCCCCGGTGTGGTAGGGACGACCCCGGTGAGGTTGAAACGGCCCCCGAGAGGTAGGGACGACCCCAGTCAGGTCGAAACGGCCCCGGTGTGGTAGGGACGACCCCGGTGAGGTTGAAACGGCCCCCGTGAGGTAGGGACGACCCCAGTCAGGTCGAAACGGCCCCGGTGTGGTAGGGACGACCCCGGTGAGGTTGAAACGGCCCCCGTGAGGTAGGGACGACCCCGGTGAGGTTGAAACAGCCCCCGTGAGGTAGGGACGACCCCAGTCAGGTCAAAACGGCCCCGGTGTGGTAGGGACGACCCCGGTGAGGTTGAAACGGCCCCCGTGAGGTAGGGACGACCCCGGTCAGGTCGAAACGGCCCCGGTGTGGTAGGGACAACCCCGGTGAGGTTGAAACGGCCCCGGTGTGGTAGGGACGGCCCCGGTGAGGTTGAAACGGCCCCCGTGAGGTAGGGACGACCCCGGTCTGGTAGGGACAACCCCGGTCAGGTCGAAACAGCCCCGGTGTGGTAGGGACGATCCCGGTGAGGTTGAAACGGCCCCCGTGAGGTAGGGACGACCCCGGTGAGGTTGAAACGGCCCCCGTGAGGTAGGGACGACCCCGGTGAGGTTGAAACGGCCTTGGTGAGGCTCAGACGGCCCTGGTGAGGTTGAGACTACTCCAGTGAGGTTGGGACAAATAAAGGGGACCAGTATGGACTGATGAACAGGGGTAGATACAGAAGCAGAGCAACATTGAACAGAATGTTAAACTACAGTGGGAAGCCTGGGGAGGGTTGGGGGGGGGGATTAAGAGACCAACTGAAGGACTTATATGCATGCATATAAGATTAACCAATGGACACAAGACACGGGGCGGGGAGGCGGGGGGTAGGGGTCGGGGGAATATCAAGGGGGGGAAAAAAGGAGACATATGTAATACTATTTGTAATACTTTAAGAAATAAAAATTATTATTAAAAAAAAATATAATAACTACATGTTTAAATTGGCTAATGCCTCAAAAAAAAAATACTTGTCTTCCTTGGAGGTGAGGTTTGATCAAAGGGAATGTGACTGTAGAGAGAAATGTAGTGTCTCATTGGAAAACTCCAGAAGCACAGCCTTCTGGGAGATCAGATGCCATCTCTGTTCAGTCTCTCAACTATTTTGCATCTATTTATAAATGCCTGGGATATTGCACTTCTTTATCAATTGCAGGAACTGATGGCGATGCAAACTGTGTGTTGGCTGAGAGGAATTAGTTCTGTTTCCCTACGCTGTGCAGAAAGCAGTTGTGTTATGAACCAAAGGTCTCATTATTTCCTCAGAGTCTCTAACCTTTCTTCCTGACTATAGGCCTCTTACCTTGATTATTTCTTAGAGCATTTCCTTTAGAAATGTAACTGCATTATGTAATTGCAAATTCTTTCTCTGTCCATTTGAAATTTATGTAAGTCTCCTTAAAAGCTTCTTGCCTCCCAGCTGGAGTGGCTCAGTGGTTGAGCATCAAGCCAAGAACCAGGAGATCATGGTTCATTTCCCAGTCAGGGCACATGCCTGGATTTCAGGCTTGAAATCTTGTAGGAGTGTGCAGGAAGCAGCCAATCAATGATTCTCTTTCATAATTGATGTTTCTATCTCTCTCCCATTCTTCCTTCCACTCTCTGAAACCAATAAAAGCATATTTAAAAAAAAAAAGATCCCGGTGGGGGGTGTGGTGGTCTTGCCACACCCTAGAGAAGCCTTTTTTGCCCTCTGTGTAGAGGAACCAGTTTCAGATTTCACCCAGGAAGTTTGCACACCAACATTCCTTGCTATAGCAAGCTCTGAAGGAATAGCTTTTGTCTTTCTCATTTGGTTGAACTTGGTTTATATCCATGAGCATGTGTTTCATATATATATATTGCAGAGAGGAAGGGAGAGGGAGAGAGAGATAGAAACATCAATAATGAGCGAGAACCATCGATTGGCTGCCTCCTGCATGGCTCCCACTGGGGATTGAGCCCACAACCCGGGCATGTGCCCTTGACTGGAATCGAACCGGGGATCCTTCAGTCCGCAGACCAAAACACTCTATCCACTGAGCCAAACTGGCTAGGGCACACATGCATTTATCATACTATTTAGAAATCTCTTTAGAATAACTGCAAAGTAACATAAAAAAATCAATATTTATTTGGTATGATACTTCCTATATATTTTCTATTTCTTTAAGTTCTCTACTGAGGTTTTGAAATTCTCACTGATGTGGATAGAACAAAAATCTTATTTGAAGCCAATCAATTAATCCTGAAGATGACAGAAAAATCAATATGAGTTAGCTGCAAATAAACCTAGTATTCTCTAAGCTCCTGAAAAACCTCAAACAGCCTAAGACTGCATTTTAATAAAAGTATTTACAGACTGATTTTACTACAGGAGTTAAGAAAATTCAAGTATAAAAATCCTGGGACTATAAAAACAAAGTGTTTCATCTAAAAGACCATTATTTTTTTGTTAAAGAAAAAAGGTCTTCAGAAATTTCCTAGTTCTATGTTCTTATTATTTTTTAAATCCTCACCCAAGGATATATTTTTATTAATTTTTTTTTTTGGGGGGGGGAGGGAGAGAGAGAGAGAGAGAGAGAGAGAGAGAGAGAGAGAGAGAGAGAGGAGAGAGAGAGAGAAAGAAAACATCAATAGGTATGTGTGTCAACTGGGGATCCAACCCGCAGTCTTTTGGTGTACGGGCTGTCACTCCAACTGAGTCACTGGCCAGGGCAGAAATTTCCTAGTTTTAAATTTGAAGCAACATATGTCAATAGCCCTCATGTACATACCACCCGCCAACCCTACCACCAAAGGAATGGAGAGCCCTGGCAGATGTAGCTCAGTTGGTTGGGTGTTGTTCTGTGCACCGAAAGGTCACCTGTTTGATTCTCGATCAGGGTACATGCCCAGGTTGCCGATTCCATCCCAGATTGGGGCACCAGTTAATGTTTCCTTGTCACATTGATATTTCTCCTTCTCTCCCTTCCCCCCGCTCTCTCTCTCTCTCAAAAACAAAAATCAATAAAAATATATTTTTAAAAAGAGGAATAGAGAGTAAATGCCCCAGGCTAGCTGGAACAATTAAAATGTCATTAGATCCTAGCTAGATTTATGCTTATGTTAATACTCTGCACAGTGAAATTTGGGAACTGAGCCATATCCTCAGCCCACTTGAAGGTGGGCTGGTGCAGATGGACTTGGACTATGGAGTAGGTGTGGGGAACAGTGGCTGGAATTCGGCAGAGATATTATATTTGATTTCATAATGAAGTTTCTAGTTCAGTGGTGGGAACCCAAGGCAAAATTTAGAAGTAACTGGGAACATTTCTCTCTGGGAATGCTATAAAATATGTTGATAAGTTTGTAAACTTTTGTAGAGGGCCATAAATGATCTCTTGAGTTTCTACTAATTCGAAGGATTCTGATTTGCTTTCAGTCTTGGCGGCCCAGTCATATCTTCTTTGCTATTAGTAGTTCTATAACTTATAAAACGAACACATTTACTAAATATACTCAGGCTGATTTTCTTCTCTTCCAGCATAGTGCTTACAAAAAGCAAAATTCAACATGCAGAGTAGAAAGAGCAAGGGCTTTGAAGCCAGACAGACTTGGGTTTGCTTGACTATCCACTCCCCCTGTATATGATTAGTACTATATGGTTTTGGGGTTGGTCAGCCTTATGTTTGTGTGTGACCAAATTTAGAGTCACTGTACATCCCATTTCCATCATCTTTTAAATTGATATAAAAATATTTATCTCTGAAAGGGTTTGGTGAGAATTAACTCTAAAGCACATTGAATTGATCAAAGCAAACAGAAGAGAAATCTAGCTGCCTTATCTCTCTCCACTCCCATATTTGGGTCTTACAGATGCTGGGGTGACTTTTGTGGGGTTCCAGAAGGAGTAACCCAGGATGTGCCTCTGTGGTATACAGAATATTTTGAGCTGAAGGCAACTTTAGCCACAGGCTCAGGAGAGATCTGCTCCCACCTTTAACTGCCTAGAAGAATTTGAATTAGAGGCCTAGCCCATAAGAGGTTACCAGCGATAACCTTTTGGACCCACCCACCTGGCAGGGCAAACTTTTATTTACTAAACACCTGCTCTTCTTATTGTCTTGCAATGACCCTTTGAGGCCCCAAAGGCACCTTACCTCATCTCTAGCTCAGAATGTCTTATATACATACTTGAATCCCCCTTTCTTTTTTTAAAAAATATATTTTATTGAATTTTTACAGAGAGGAAGGGAGAGGGATAGAGAGTTAGAAACATCAATGAGAGAGAAACATCGATCAGCTGCCTCCTGCACACCCCCTACTGGGGATGTGCCTGCAACCAAGGTACATGCCCTTGACCGGAATCGAACCCGGGACCCTTCAGTCCGCAGGCCAAAACTCTATCCACTGAGCCAAACCGGCTAGGGCTCTTTTTATTTTAATATATTTTTATTGATTTCAGAGAGGAAGGGAGAGAGAGAGAGAGAGAGAGAAATAGAAACATTAATGATGAGAGAGAATCATTGATCAGCTGCATCCTATAGGCCCCACACTGGGGATTGAGCCCGCAACCCAGGCATGTGCCCGGACCAGGGATCGAACTGTGACCTCCTGGTTTATAGGTCCATGGTCAACCACTGAGCCAAGCCAGCCAGGCCCCCTGTCTATCTCTGAACCTCTCCCGCATGTGGGAGCCTCTGACTCTCCTGTACGCGGGAATCTCACACATATGCATGTATTAAATTTGGTTGTTGACTCTTGATACCCTGTCTCATGTCTATTTTATTATTAGACTGACCCAAAGAACCTTGAGGGTAGAGGAAAGTTTGTTCCTCCTCCATACTTTCAAACCAGACCTGATGAGTTCAACTTCCGAATAGCAGTTGCCTCCATTATAATTAGGCCCTAATGTTCATTTATGCCTCTGGAAACTCACAGTTACTTTTTGTGGTTTAGTTCTTCATTTTTCACTGCGATTTTCTTACCATTTCTACTGACCAGCGGGATTGGGAGGAGATGGCAGCACCTGGTTATATGCCTCATATCCCTAACTAACCCGCTGGTCAAAATATAAGCTTGTTCATAATGGGTTATTCCGAGAAATACAGCAAAATTGCTTTCTGTTCTATGATCCCATCCCTCCACACACCCACCCAAAGATACTTCCTGTCACAGCTATGAAACTTAGTAGGCTATGAGTTTCCAGCTTTCTTCCGTGATAAAACTAATTAAGCAAGAGCAATAGAGAAAGCAGTGCCCCCCCCCTCCCCCCCGCTCCAAGTTATCTCGTAATTAAAACCATTCCGATTTTGTAGATAAATGAGTTGAACCTATTGATGAATGCGAGTGCCTGCTTGTAAAGGCATGGGAATTACCATCTTAAGCACTTGCTCCATTTCCTTGGTGTTAAAGCATAGCCACTTATCTGCTTTATCACAACATGAAGTGGAGTACACTCCAGCTAGCACAGGCACTTTCAGCGAAGGGTTTCAGCTTGAATCATGACTCCCCCAGGCTCAATTCTTTTGGTATTAGCAGCTTAAATGTGCATAGCACAGAGAGAAGCTTTGTCTGGGGCTTTGAAAAGAGTCAGTTTTTCGGCATCTTTAGAATGTCCAGAACATTGAATCAATGCAACTGTACTGCAACTTGCTAATGTAAAATATTAGATGCACCCTAAGTAACAACAACAGCTTGGAGAGACTCTAATGGTCCCTCCTTAATTGTTGCTGACACCTGGCAATATTTAGAACTATAAATAGAATAGCAGGGAGGGAGGGAGGGAGAAAAGTCAGAGATTTCCTGTTGCTGTCTCAATACATAGAATGAGAAAGTCTTTAGAGAAAGAAAGGGGGAAAAAAAATCATACCTGGAAAAGAATTAGGGCCCGTTTTACTGAGTCATGAGCTGCCACAGGGTCTAGTAGTGTATTGTAGTTAAAACACCCCGAATTCTGGTGATATTTTTGAGACTCCTCATAATTATGGTGAAGCTGAAGGAAACTGCTTAATCTTTTCAGGATTAAAACCCAATTGTAAAGCCTCAGGACTCATGGATATAAAAACTAGGCGGAACCAGGAAGGGGGTTGTGTAAGGGCTGGGAGAGGGGTAAGAGGAGGGGGAATGGGAGATATCTGTAATAATTTTTTTTATCAACAATAAAAATATATTTAAAAAGAAAAAAATCAAAAGGAAAAAAACATACCTAGTTGGGAAGGAGCTCGTCTTCTCTGTTAGTTCCACTCCAACTATCAATTATTAGAGATGGCAGAGGGGACAGGCAAAGAGGGGAGGGACAGGTCTTGGCTGGGTCCTGGGAAAGGCTCTAATTAGTAGTGTCAGCAAAGTAACATGTAGCCAGAGAGCATTCTAGAAGATATTCAGTAGATAGACTTAGTCTTGCATCCAGGCAATTAGAAATCGAATCTTTGCCTGTGTCTCAGCGTGAACTGGCTTTTTAGGTATTCCTCTTTGAGAACTCTAGAATTATTAGAGACAGAAAGCATTTTGGTAATCCAGCAATCTTTTATCAGGTGTGAAGAGCATAAATTGAGAAAGTTAAGCAGACTGGGTTCCAATTTCACGCCCACTTCTACTAGCCTCATGGTCTCAGGCATGTTATTAGGGTTTCCCAAGCCTTGATTCCCAAAGTCACCCATCTCAAAAATATACTGTGAGCATTAAATGAGATGATCCCTGGCAAAATGCAGACACTTAATCAGAGTTTCTTCCCTTTCACTGGAATGCAAAGAGGCACTTAATTATTTGCCTGATAGACTGACTTAAGCATAATTTTTTGTTTTATTATTTTAGCATTACTATTTTGATAGAAGGGAAAAAAAATACATTACAATGCTCTCTCCCTCAGGGGAAGACTCTTGCAATCTGAAATTTAAGAGTAAGTTTAACCATGCACAGGTCTGAAACAGTCTCAGAAGCCAGGTTTCTAATCCTCATTTTGTACCAAAGGATTCTAAGAGATTTGAGCATAATATGCAGCTATTTTAATGGGGTTTATGAGTGTGAATTGACTTATCATACAGACAGCCCCTTCTTTTCATGATAGAGTTGAAAAAGCCAACATTTTTTCCTGAGGATTACAGGATTACTTTTAATACTGTATTTCATAACCTATTATAAATCTAAGGAACTCAATAAATGTTAAATACTGATATCTAATGTGATTTTTTTCTTTTTTAACAAAAACTATGAATGCCTACGTTTTTCTTTCTTAGCCATTTATCCTTATAACTTAGTCCAGTGGGAAAAAATTTGGAAGATTCACAGCATCTTATATTTCCAAGTTGTCAAGCACTTGGTATCCCTCTTAACCAAATCTGAGACCTTTTCTCAGCATGTGGTCCAGCCTGAACAGTGCTTCTGTTTCTGTTGACCTCAGCTTCCTTCTTTTAACCTCTGACAGCGGCCTCCACGCTGGTTTAAAGGTCTATTTCCTAAAATCAAACCTTTTCATGCGTTTGAGGAGTAGAACACAGATTCTGCGTCACAGCAATTAGCCAGGATAGCAACCTCCCATCCATACCAAAACCAAACAGGGTGATTTTCCTCCTGACACTTAACAAAAGTAAAGTGAAGTTTGTTACCATATGTTATGTATTTTAAGTCCCATATTTTCACATTTTAACATTTTTGAAGTCTGTGTGTGACAATCTAGGGCATTTTACAATAACTGTCAAAATGGGGGAGGGGCAGACATGAACTAGTTCCCATTGCTGGGACATGAGAGTCCGGGTTATTTATTTCTTGGTGGCATGACTGCAAAAGTGCAACACCACGAAGTTTCAATCAACAGACTGTTTCAGGAATTCTGGAGACCACCGCATAGCAACATTGGCATGAAAGTGCAACAAGGACTTTGGAAGGCCATAAACCTTGGGTGGCAGCAGGGCTGACACCAAGCACAGATGCTCTTGCTGAGATTTCGGGGTCTCGAAGCAATTTCCTGACCTGATAATCTTTGAGTAAAAGTTTACTGGACGTTACTGAGCTTTACTGACCTTTGATACTATCTGCTTACTAGGTGCTCTGCCTACGTGCTTTGCTAAGGGCAAATGTGTAACCAAGTTGAATAAAAGCAGGCAAGACAAGGACTTGTGGGTCCTCTTCCCAAAGAAAGGTTCCACCTGGCCCCCATGCTTCACATTCATTTTCTTGTGTAGTGTCTTCATTGTGCATCAGCCCTCCTGAACCCGCCATGCAGGTCGCAGCACAGGAACATTTCAGAAAGACTTTAAGTCATTCCAACTTGTGGTTTGGAAACCAGGCATTAATACTTTATGGTAAGATCAGAAAAGCCTCCAGAGATCATGGTGGAGTATTCTCATGCTATGATGACAAAATAGGTGGGAAAACATGGGCATCAATGAGACTGAATTGAAAGTCATTCAGCCCAGCCAGTGTGGCTCAGTGCTTGAGCGTTGACCCATGAACCAGGAGGTCACGGTTTGATTCCTGGTCAGGACACATGCCTGGGTTATGGGCTCGATCCCCAGTGTGTGTGTGTGTGTGGGGGGGGGGGATGTAGGAGGAAGCAGATCAATGATTCTCTCTCATCATTGATATTGGTATCTCCCTTTCTCTCTCTGAAATCAATAAAGACATATACAAAAATATAAAACAACAAAAACAGCCCTAGCTCAGCCTGCAGATGAAAGGGTCCTGGGTTTGAGTCTGGTCAAGGGCATGTACTTTGATTGCAGGCTCCTCCGTGGCCCTGGCCCTGGTCTGGGCACGTGCAGATCGGTTGCCAATCAATGTGTTTCTCTTACATCAATTCTCTCTATCTTTCCCTCTCAATTCTACTCTCCCTAAAAATCAATGGAAAAATATCCTCCAGTGAGGATTAACAGCAACAAAAGAATAATAATATGAAACAACAACAGCAATTTGCTAAAAAAAACAAACAAAAAAAAACAACCTCAGATGTCAGCTGCTGAATCTAAAAGATTAGAAATACCTTTAGTGATTTATTTCACTTATATTTTCCTTTTTATATAAGCACAAGAATGATATATAATAGAAATTTATGTCTAAATTCATCTGAAAAAGCTCTTTCAATAGACATATAATACAAATTCTAAGTGATAAAAAATTTATCATAGTCAGGTGATATTTGTTCTTTCAGTTTTATTTTTCTTTAGTGGTTGATAATAAAATGGTGAATTATACTATTGATGGAACCTTAGATTTAATATAATTCACTCACCAAAATGCCTTCAGGTTCCATCTATGTCATTTCAAATGGCAGGTTATCCTTCTTTATATGGTTGAATAATATTCCATTGTGTCTCTGTGTGTTTGTGTGTGAGTATGGCATTTATGGTTGAATATATATATTTCTCCCTGTGAGTGAGATGGGAATGCACTGGAGGCCTTTGTGTGGAGATGTACCCTCGTCTGGCTGGCATTTTACGTGAATGTCCTGGCTATTGTGTTGAGAATAGACTGGAGGAGTGAAGACAGAGGTTTGTAATGATCCAGGTGAGAGCTATAGGGATTTAACTCAGATAGCTGTAAGAGAGGTGTTGAAAATTCAATTTCTGGATATATTTTTGAAGGGTACACTGTCATGATTTCCTGAGTCTTTTCTCTATTTTATTGATAGTGTCAATGAAAAAACATCTAGCCTGTAGAAAAGTCTTATAGGAATTTATTTATTTATGAAAATATTTTTATTGATTTCAGAGAGGAAGGGAGAGGGAGAGATAAACATCAGTGATGAGAGAGAATCATTTATGGGCTGCCTCCTGTATGCCCTCTACAGGGGATTGAGTCTGCAACTCAGGCATGTGTCCTTGATCAGAATCAAACCCAGGACCCTTCAGTCCGCAGGCCAACGGTCTATCCACTGAGCCAAACTAGCTAGAGCGTATAGGAGTTTATTTAAACCAAATTAAAGGACATGTTCAGAAGCAAAATTTTAACAGATTGAAAAAGTGCCTCATAGAATGGCAGTTTTGGGGCTTAATTTTGTACATTAGAATTAAAGAAGAAGACATAGGAGAGAGTTACATGATTTTTTTGGTGGTCAATTAAAGAGACTGGAGAAAGGGAAGTGGGGAAGTCTCTAGAATTGTATAAAGAGCAAAATGAACAAACATACTTTTTTTTTTCATTGTTAGGTACAGGATAGTTAATAATTAAAATTTACAGCACATAGAGATGGTATGTGGAGAACAAGATAACAATGAGGGGTTCTGTGGTCTTGTGCCCTGATTGTGACTTTGAGGGGTCCAGAAAAGAAAATTACTCTGACATTTCAAGCTATGTTATTCTAGATGAACAAGAACAATGGACAAGGCTCACTTAAGGTAAAGATCGATCTTTGCTAAGGAAGCTATAGTCCTTGGATGTGAGTACCCACCAAGATCTGCCCAGTTAAAAATTTGTGAATACTTTTGGTGACTGAGCTTAACAGGTCTGCCAACCCCTTCTTCTCTCCCCCACCCCCAAGCTTGTCAGGTTTATTATATAGCTTTTTTTTTCACTTATAATAGGATTTTACCATTTCATCTTTTCAGTGAAGTGTTTCCTCTCCATCTCAGCTCATGAATTCATAGAGATCTCTCCCTTCTCTGAATTAATTGTTCTTGTAATCTGTCCCATTAAATTATTAGTCATCTTTTTATGCGCAGCTGTCTTTCTTATTAGATAGTAAGTTCCTTGTTAGTAGTGGTCTTGTCCTGCCTATGCTGAGTGCCCATGAAAAGCTGGCTGTCTCTGCCACTTTCACTGAGGCTGATTTCCTCCCTTATAACTCCCTCAAATGCAGAGCCGATGGTTTTTCTCCATGTAAAACAAAATTCATGTACTACAAAAGAATCATTAAATTGCCTCTTGGTCTCATCTTTTTCACTCTTTAATACTGTTTTCATCTCTAATTTCTGTTTTTGGTTTCTTTCCTTTGATACCTTTCCAAACACAGTCTTTTTTTCTTTTCTTTCTCCTCTATGTCCCTCTTTTATTGATTTATTTTTTCTTCTCTGAGTTTAATTAGCAAATCTTAGATGCTATGTTTTTGAAAAGTCTAAAAGACTGTGCTTCTGAGGTATGTGGACTGATTTGAGCTAACGGCAATTTTAGCCTTAGGCTCAAGAGAAACTTCTGCTCCTTCCTCAACTACCTAGAACAGTGGTCAGCAAACTGAGGCTCGCAAGCCACATGCGGTTCTTTGGCCCCTTGAGTGTGGCTCTTCCACAAAATACCACGTGCGGGCACGCACGTACAGTGCGATTGAAACTTCGTGGCCCATGCGCAGAAGTTGGTTTTCGGCCTGGGCGAGCCTATTTTGAAGAAGTGGCGTTAGAAGAAGTGGGGGGTGTCCGTCGGTCGGGCGACTGGAGACACGCGGTGCAGGCGGCCGCGGGATACGCAGCGCGGGGGAGGCGCGCGCGATTCATGCACGAGTTGAGTGAGCCAGTCAGTCAGCAGTCTCATTGTGCAGTGGTTAGTGCTAGTCGCGTCCGCAAATCACGCGCGGGTGACAAAAGTACCTACTCGAAGCATAAAGTTACCTGTATTTTTCCAACCAGCTGCAAATCCTACAGGTATTTTTGTCATCAATTTAAGAATTGTAATTCTTTTGTGTTGGTGGCTTTATTATTATAAAATGAGGAGATTTTAGGCAAAGGCCAGCTTAGGAGTACCCTAATTAAGTTAATAACAATGTACCTACCTATATAGTTTAAGTTTAAAAAATTTGGCTCTCAAAAGAAATTTCAATCGTTGTACTGTTGATATTTGGCTCTGTTGACTAAGAGTTTGCCGACTACTGACCTAGAAGAACTTGAATTAGGGGCCTTGCCCATAATAATCACTAAGCATCTCTTCTTGTCCCACCTATATGGTAGAGTAAACTTTTATTTACTAAACATCTGCTCTTCTTATCCTGCAATGGACCTTTGAATCTCCCTCCACGGGTACATTACCCCATTCCTAGTACAGAATATCTTAGACTTCCCTTTCTATCTCTGAACCTCTCCTTCATGTGGGGGTCTCTGACTCTCTCATGTATTTGGGATTCCCATACATATGTATGAATTATATTTGGTTATTTTCTCTTGCTAATTTGTCTTGTGTCTATTTGATCATTAGATCAGCCAGAGAATGTTTTTAAAATGTTTCTTTTGCCTGGCTGGTATAGCTCAGTGGTTGAGCATCGACCTTTGAACCTATGAACCAGGAAGTCACAGTTTGATTCCTGGTTAGGCAACATGCCTGGGTTTTGGGCTTGACCCCCAGTAGGGGGCATGCAGGAGGCAGCCAATCAATGATTCTCTCATCACTGATGCTTTTATTTCTCTCTCCCTCTCCCTTTCTCTCTGAAATATATATATATATATATAACTTTATTTTACTTGTATTGATTTGATAAAGAGATGAAGGGAGAGAGAGAGAGAGAAACATCGATGATAGAGAAACATCAATCGCTGCCTCCTGCATGCCCCCTCCCCCACTGGGGATTGAGCCCATAACCCAGGCATGTGCCCCAACTGGGAATAGAACCAGAGACCTCCTAATGCATGGGATGATGCCCAATCAACTGAGCCACACTGGCCAGGGCACCAGCCAGAAGAATCTTTTTTAAAAAAAAAAATATTTTTATTGATTTCAGAGAGGAAGGGAGAGAGAGGGAGAGATAGAACCATCAATGATGAGAGAGGATCATTGATCAGCTGCCTCCTGCATGCCCCCCACTGGGGATCAAGTAGGCACCCTGCGCATGTGTCCTGATGGGAATTGAACCATGAGCTCCTGGTTCATAGGTCAGCGCTCAACCACTGTGCCACGCCAGCCGTGCCAGAAGAATCTTGATGTTAGAGGAAAGTTTGTTCCCCCTCCACAAGACCATATTCAGATTATGATGTCAAGATTATTTCCAGACTCTCCTTCTGAAGTTACTATTGAACATTACATTAGTAAACACAGCAGAATGATTGGGTTTGTCGTTAATCCCCATTTCTAGGGATTTACTGCTGTCATTTCTCTTACAAATGACTACTTTTTTTTATTATGTTCTGAGAATAGCAGAGCCATAAACTTTACTCAACAATTTACTTCACTAAAGCTGGTCCTTGAACAATATTTTGATGATCTTCTGAAACTATTCTAGCATCTCTATTGTGTCCATATTCCTCTTCCTTTCTTCACCACAGTCCTGAAGCAGTAATTCTAGACACCCCTCCCCCTCCCTCAAAAAAAGAAAAGAAAAGAAAAAGAGAAGACAAGCTGTGAAACTGAAAATAATACATGTTTTCAAAACTAGAAAAGCCCAGGAGAAAGCAGGAATAAGTGTTGGGAAGATTTTGCCATGTGTAGACCATCCTATTTCAGTCATAAAGGGATGTGAACCTCTCTAGGTGGAATGAAGGTACCACAAAATGGAAACATTGAAGGGGTGGTGCCTTCCTTATTTCTTACCTGCACTTTCCACTTTGGGATTAAATGTGTGACCTGAGAGGGGCATTATCAGAGTAGAGTAGAGTAGAGAAAATTGGCAGGTGGTTGAGATTGCTCTATTGTACAATACAGTATAGTGACTCTATGGGATCCTTTAGAGCCTTTTTTTTTCTGGGTAAGAATTTGTACCTAGAGCCATACCTGAAGTAGTTACTTCTTCCTGTTCTGGGTTGTTATGAGTGTAATCTCTTGATCACCACAGTAGGAGGGTGTGGCCAGGCCCTGGGGAAGGTGGATGTGGGCTCTGGACTTACTTGGAGTGTTTGGGCTGCAGCTGGTCCTCTGATTCCACCTAGAGGTAAGACCTGGTTGTGGCCACTGATAGTCTTGTAACTGCCCTCTTGGCTACAAGCTTGCAGGCTCCAGAGTTTACTAAGCAACACAAAAGAGTCTAGAGTATACTTTATATAAAATACACAACCATTTTTCTTTCATTTTCTAATTGAGTTGTATAATATATACAATATAGTACCCTACTTAAACATTCCATCAATTTTTACATATACAAGCCCTTACTTTAACTACAACCCAGATACCATCAGAGAATTTTTAGCAACCCACAAGGTAACATGAGGTCTGTTCCCAGTAAATATTTTTTAATCCTAATGTAGACAGACAATGTATTGTTTCCTGGTGTGGGCTAATATGAGTAAGGTTACTTTAAATATGCTTGTGCATGTTTCAGTTACCTTCTGTTTCTCCTTGCTTTAGTTTTTAACTATACCAACAGTCTTACTAAAGTGGTTGTTATCATTACCACTCTGTGTTTTTTTGAAAAAAGACATATGGCATAGGCATTAACATCTTATTCCTCCTATAACCTTTCTCGCCACAATGCTTTTACATTTTTTAAAATTAGAAAAGTATCACATCAACTCATTAAAGCACAAAAGGCATTCCATCATATATGAAGTAATAGTCAAAATTTTCACTTAACCTATTCCCATTTTATTAGAGCTAATTCCAATGCTAATCGTGTTGAGGTGTTTTTCAGGTTCTCTATAACATAAAGACATGTTATAGTATATAAATGGGGTAATTTAAATACAATGTGTATTTTTTATTATACATTTTTGTTTTAAAATGTAAAAAAAAATCACAATGTACATATTTTTCTGCTACAGTTTTCCTAAGATAGAGAGTTTCTTTTCTTAAGCTGAGGTGGCATAAAGCAAAGAAGCAGTTACGTTAGGACACACATTGCTAATCCTATCTAATACAAGAGTAGTATGCAAATTAACAATCACTCCTTCACCCCGTCACTCCCTCACTCTGTCACAAAGATGGCAGCGGCCATGGAGCTAGAGCGAGCAGGAGGCTTGAGTTGCCCCGGCAATGGAGGAAGCCAAGCTTCCCACCTGCCCTGCTGGCCCTAAGCTCCACTCAAGGCTACAAAGTTTCAATTATAGAAGATAAATAAATCCCAAATACCTGCTTCCAGCCAGCATGGCCTCCGCTCAAGGAGGGGCTGGGAGCCTCGGTTGCAAGGGGCAACCCAGGCTTCCAGCCAGACCAAGGCAACAAAGTTTCAATTATAGAAGCTAAATAAATCCCAGATACCTGTTTCCAGCCTGTGGGCGTGGCCAGCCTGAAAACAGCCATCAGCCACTCACCCAGGCTGGCCAGGCACCCCAGTGGGGACCTCCACCCTGAAGGGGATGTGGCCAGTCTGAAAATGGCCCTCAGCCCCTCACCCAGGCTGGCCACACCCCCATGTGGTGAGGGTCCCCACTGGGGAGCTTGACCAGCCTGAAAACAGCCATCAGCCCCTCACCCAGGCTGGCCAAGCACCCCAGCGGGACCCCCACCCTGATCCGGGACACCTTTCAGGGCAAACCAGCTGGCCCCCAACGTGCACCAGGCCTCTATCCTATATAATAAAAGGGTAATATGCAAATTGACCCTAACAGCAGAAAGACTGGGAATGACTGGTCACTATGACACACACTGACCACCAGGGGGCAGACGCTCAATGCAGGAGATGCCCCCTGGTGGTCAGTGTACTCCCACAGGGGGAGCCCTGCTCAGCCACAAGCCAGGCTGACGGCTGCCAGCACAGCAGTGGTGGCGGGAACCTCTCCCGCCTCCTCAGCAGCACTAAGGATGTCCGAATGCAGCTTAGGCCTGCTCCCAACTGGCAAGTGGACATACCCGAGAGGTCCCAGACTATGAGAGGGCACAGGCTGAGCTGAGGGACTCCCCTCGAGTGCACAAATTTTTGTGCACCGGGCCTCTAGTGGATACATAAAATAAAATGAGGTAAAGCAAAGATGCTCACAGACACAGTTTAAAGCTATGGTGGCTTGATTCTGACATGCTGATTGTAGGCTCACTGAAAAACAAATGCGGAACAATATTTTTGCTTTTTGCCTTTTCTCGTAATCCCATTATGAGGACCCCACCCTCATCACTAATCTAAGCCTGATTACTTCCCAAAGGCCCATCTTCAAATATCATCACATTGGAGGTTAGGGTTTCAATACATGAATTTTGGGGTGATACAATTCATCGAATAACAGGAATGAATAATATACTGTGGTTGTCATCTGAACTCAGAATATTCAAATGATGAATTCACTGTTCATAAAAAATTGAGTCACCTTTCTCAAGCCAGGTTTTCTTATTTCTCTATAAAACAAGAGCCTTTTAGGATTTATTCAATGTTCTATTCTACACATTCATTACTTCTGAAGATTTTTAATAAATGGCAAAACTCAGAATGACCTGTTTTTTTCCAATCCACGGAGTGAAGGCACTTCAATTCCTAAACCCAAGGCAAACAGATTATTTACTTTTACTTTGCCTTCTGCATAAATAGTTAAAAAGTCATCAGCTTTGAGCCTTTCAGGCATTTTAACTCAGGACTTATATTTCTAAATTTTAAAGTAAAAATAATGAAATGGTTTCATGTTTCTGACACCTCACTCTGGGTCACTTTTAGATAGTTTTGAATGCTTTCAGAAGTTAGGCATTTCTGGGATTCAAAAACGATACTTTGTTGTTGTTGTTGTTTGTCATATTTACAGTTTTAATAGTAGCTATTTATTACTACTGTATTCTATATATTAGGCTCTTGGTTCTAATTTCTAAATCAACCTAGAAAATAATTATATTTAGAGCTCAAATACTAATA
This sequence comes from Myotis lucifugus, assembly GCF_000147115.1. Taxonomy (NCBI): domain Eukaryota; kingdom Metazoa; phylum Chordata; class Mammalia; order Chiroptera; family Vespertilionidae; genus Myotis; species Myotis lucifugus. The sequence continues at coordinate 158,769 of NW_005871920.1, forward strand.
CAATATTTTTGTATCTTGTATACTAGGAAGAAAGATTTTGAGTCAGACAGGACTTGGGGTCTAGGACTACAGCTTTATAATGATTTTCTGATCCTTCTCAGTTCTCTTAGTTTTGACATGCTAGTGTAATTTTACTCTCTTGATTCAATATAAGATCCCCACATCGCCATATATGCACCAAACAGGGAAGCAAACAATGTAGAGTTTACTATATTAAATGTTTATTTTTCCTACTCAGATCCTTTAATCAGATACTGAATGTATCCCTTGTTTAAAGGTTAGGGATGAGGAAAACAGGTTGTGGGGGTGATGAGAGAGAGAGAGAGAGAGAGAGAGAGAGAGAGAGAGAGAGAGAGAGAATTCAGATCATAAGGAAATAGATTGACATGCAGTGTGGAAAAGCAGGTGGGATTAATGACATCAGGTGAAGCTCTGGCACACACTGTTGAGAGAGCATGTTGGCTCTCGCTCCTAAGGATCTCCAATAGGAGGACAGGTGCCCAGGTTTCAGAAACAAGGTGAGATCTATCTCAAAGGCAGAGGGATGGAACAAATGAACAGAGGTAGCTCCTTTCTCTGAGAATCTGAAAGCCATTCCCCAAGCTAATACCTACTCTCCCCAAACTACCTGACCTCATTCTTCTGTAATGTGTGCATGAAAATTATTGACCTTTACAAGTCATCTTTATTTTCTTTCTGTTGGGAGAAGAGTAGGGCCTCTTTGTTAGTCTTTGAATCCAAGTTTTGCTTCTGCATAAAATGATTTGGCGAGGTTTGCCTGTGTCCTGGAACAGTTTAGGTAGAATAGGAATCCTATGAGTGTTTGTTAGAATTCATGAAAACTGCGTGTTGTGTTTTAAGTGGCAGGAGTTGAGGGGAGACGGCACTAGTTTTAGATTCCTTTTAAATTTCTTTATAATAGTCTCTTTAAATTTTTAATTTTATTTGTCAATTTTAATAACATACTTTAATGTATTTTTTACTTTTATTTCAGAAAAATTGGCATATAATTATATATAGGACTCATTTATTTTTCTAAATTGTCTAATCTATTATTGGAGTAATATCCGTTTTCGTACAAACATTTGAACTAAACAGTTACTTTAGTACCTTAAAGCCAGAAATCTATACCGACCTGACTTTGCTGGAGCACCCACTGTCCGCATTAGTGAAGAAGAATCTCTAGAATCAACTGAACCTATCTGCTTTCTTTGGTAGGCCAGGCAGGTGCTGGCAGTGAAGGCTGCTGATGGCTGCTCTAAATATGTGTTCCTCAGGGTGCAGTCAGGGGACAGTAACCACACCAGTTATTGGAACAGAGAGAATTTAACACTAAGTATTGCTAGCCAGAAATAAAGTAAATACGAGGTAATTAGGTAAGTAAAAGGGTGAAAAAGGAACACTCCTCTACTATAACATAAATATAGCAACTAGCGAAGCAGCTATTCCACTCTGCATTAGTTTAGTGCTGCCATTACAAAATACCAGACTAGGTGGCTTAAACAACAGATATTTATTCCTTAATAATTCTGGAGGCTAGAAGTCTGAGACAACGTGCCAACAGGCCTCTCTCCTTGGCTTACAGATGGTTGTCTTTTCCCTGTTGCATATGGTTTCACTTTGTACTTGTCTAAATCCAAATTTTCTTTTCTTGTAAGGACATCAGTCATATTGGATTAGTGTTCATCCTAATGGCTTAATTTTAACATAATCACCTCTTTAAAGATCCTAATTTCAAATACAGGCACATTCTGAGGTTATGGGGGTTAGGACGTCAACATACTAATTTGGGGGCACAACTTATTTCATAGCACACTCCAAAGGAAGGGGAGACCATTAAAAGCTTAGAGAAAGAGCCTGTAGAACCAAACTCATCATC
>NW_005871920.1:161708-162411 GCF_000147115.1 Myotis lucifugus
TAGGTCGATGGGGAAGTTGCGCGCCACCCCCTGTCCCCACAGAGCAGGCCCGATCAGGTGATCGTGGCACTGCCCCTGTCACTCACAGAACAAGGGCCATCAGGGGGCTGGGTGCTCTGTCCTCGTCACGCACAGAGCAGGGCGATCAGGGGCTGGGGAGCTCTCCCCTGTCCCGCACAGAGCAGGCCAATCAGGGGGTTGAGGAGCTCCCCCCTCTCACTCACAGAGTAGGGCCGATAGGGGAGTTGGGCACCGCCCCCTGTCACACACAGAGCAGGGCAGATTAGGAGGTTGGGCGCTGCACCCTGTCACACTCAGGGCAGGGCCGATGGGGAGGTTATGGCTCTACCCTGTCACACACAGAGCAGGGCCTGTGGGGCGGGGGCGGGTTGGGGCGCCACACCCTGTCACACACAGAGCAGGGCCGATCAGGGGGTTGGGGCGCCGCACCCTGTCACACACAGAGCCCCAGGGCGATCAGGGGGTTGGGGAGCTCCCCCCTATTAGGCACAGAGCAGGGCTGATCAGGGGGTTGGGGTGCCTTCCCCTGTCAGGAACAGAGCAGGGCAGATAGGGAGGTTGTGGCCCCGCTCCCTGTCACACACAGAGCCCGCAGGGCGATCAAGGGGTTTGGTCGCTGCCCCCTGTCATGCTTATCCCGGTGCTGGGAGCCCTTGTGCTCTGCTGATCCTGGTGCTGGGAG
>NW_005871920.1:162511-164509 GCF_000147115.1 Myotis lucifugus
CCTGTCACACTGATCCCGGTGCCGGGAGGCTCGTTGCTCTGTGATTCCGGTGCTGGGAGGATATTACCCTTTTACTATATAGGATAGAGGCCTGGTGCACGGGTGGGGGCCGGCTGGTTTGCCCTGAAGGTGTCTTGGATCAGGGTGGGGGTCCCTCTTGGGTGCCTGGCCAGCCTGGGTGAGGGGATGATGGCTGTTTGCAGCTGGCCACACCCCCTTCAGGGTGGGGGTTCCCACTGGGGTGCCTGGCCAGTCTGGGTGTCAGGCTGGCGGGTTACTGAAGCTCCCAACCGCTCCTTTTTTTCTTTTTTTTTAAAAAATTCTGGGCCAGCTTTAGCTCTGAGGCTTGGCTCCAGCTCTGAGGCCTTGGCTGCTGAAAGGGTATCTGGTTTGTTTGGGTTCTATAATCGAAACACTGTTTCAACTCCAGCTCTGAGATCCTGGCTGGCTGAAAGCAGGTTTCTGGGGTTTTGTTTAGCTTCTATATTTGTAACAATGTTTCAAACTGCAAGCTCAGAGGCCGGCAGCAGCAGGTGGGGAATGTTGGCTTCCTCTGTCACTGGAGCAAGCAAGCCTCCTGTTAGCTTCAAGCTGCCTGGCTGCCGGCTGCCATCTTGGCTGGCATTTAATTTGCATATCGCCCTGATTAGCCAATGGGAAGGGTAGCGGAGGTACGGCTAATTACCATGTTTCTCTTTTATTAGATAGGATGAGGCACTGCAGACAATACTCCAAAGAACCTCACCTCAGTAGTGGGGAATATTGAACTCTACACTAAACCCAGTTCTGGTCATTCCCCATAAATCTTAAAAGCAAGGCCAAAAAGGATTCAACCATTCCCAAGTCACTTAAACGCATCCCCAAACAAAGTTCAAGAATATTTATGGAAAGGCAAAATTATCCAGGATCCATCAGGGTAAAATTCATAATTCCACCAGGCATTAAAAAAAAAAAAGGCAGGAAAAAAAAAATCAATTGATCCAGATCAAGAATTAATACATATATTAGAATTAGAAGGACATTAAACAGTTATTTTATTTCAGATGCTTAAAAAGTAAAGGAGCCCAACCAGCATGGTTCAGTGGTTGAGCATTGACCTATGAACCAGGAGGTCATGGTTTGATTCCTGGTCAGGGCACATCCCTGGGTTGCGGGCTTGATCCCCAGTAGGGGGTGTGCAGGAGGCAACTGATCAATGATTCTCTCTCATCATTGATGTTTCTATCTCCCCCTCTCCCTTCCTCTCTGAAATCAATAAAAATATCTTTAAAAAGTAAAATAAAGACATGGAAGATTTAAAAAAGCAAAAAGCCCAAAGTGACTTCTAAAGATGAAAGTGACAATGTCATTATAACAGTTTTATTTGTAATAACCAAAAAAATGGAGACAATTCACATCCCCATCAACAGGTGAATAGATGACCTGTTGGAGTATCCATGACATGGAGTACTACTCAGCATTTAAAGTGGTGCAACATGAATCTCAAAATAACTATGCCAAGTTAAGGAAACTAGACAAAAAAGTACATATAAAAACCAAATTCATCTATAATGATAGAAAACAAATTAGTGGTCGCTTCGAAATGGGAGTTGATAGGGATTACAAAGGGTCAGGAGGAAATTTTTGGTGGATGAGTGATGATTTTTTTTTCATTATCTTGATTGCAATAATCATTTCATTAATGTATACATCTGTCTAAACTTATAGAATTGTACACTTTATATATGTGATGTATAGTTTATGTCATGCCAGTTATATCTCAAGTAGTTTTTCAAAGGTTATAACTTTATCTTGAAAAATTAAAAAAATTAAATTACAGTTGACATTTAGTATTATATTAGTTTCAGTTGTATAGCATAGTGGTTAGACATTTACATAATTTATGAAGTGATTACCCCAATAAGTCTAATACCCACCAGGTACCATACATAGTTATTACAATAGCATTGACTATATTCCCTATCCTGAACTTTACATCCCCATGACTATTCTGTAAGT
>NW_005871920.1:164609-177063 GCF_000147115.1 Myotis lucifugus
TAGCAGAATACCTCTAGTCCATCATGTGTATATGTGCAATGGTAAGATTTCATCTTTTTATGTACATTGCATATATGTACCACATCTTATCCAGTTATCTATTTATAGGGCACCAGGCCTCTATCTTATATAATAAAAGGGTAATATGCAAATTGACCCTAACAGCAGAATGACTGGGAATGACTGGTCACTATGACACACACTGACCACCAGGGGGCAGACGCTTAATGCTGGAGCTGCCCCCTGGTGGTCAGTGCGCGCCCTCAGAGGGAGCTCTGCTCAGCCACAAGCCAGGCTGATGGCTGCCAGTACAGTGGTGGTAGTGGGAGCCTCTCCCGCCTCCTCAGCTGCACTAAGGATGTCCGACTGCAGCTTAGGCCTGCTCCCAACTGGCAAGTGGACATCCCCTGAGGGCTCCTGGGCTGCCAGAGGTTGTCTGACTGCCAGCTTAGGCCCGATCCCCCAGGGAGAAGGCCTAAGCCAGCAGGTGGACATCCCCCGAGGGGGCCCAGACTGTGAGAGGGCACAGGCCGGGCTGAGGGACCCCCTGTGTGCACAAATTTTTGTGTACCGAGCCTCTAGTTATAAATAATGCTGCAATGAATATAAGAATCCATATATCTTTTTGAATTAGTATTCTCATATTTTTTAGGCAAATGCCTCAAAGAGGAATTGCTGAGTCATATGGTAATTCAATTTTTAATTTTTTGTTGAACCTCCATACTGTTTTCCATAGTGCCTGCACCAATTTGCAATCCCACCAATAGTGTGTGAGGGTTCCCAAAAAGGCTGTAATTATTACTAGGAATATTTAAGTCTCAAAATGGATCTCGTTCTGGAAGTTGTTACACACTAACCTGTACTTATACTGAATTTATACTCTTTAACTCTAATGTGATTTTGTTATATCAGTGACTTTGGTGTGAAGGTTTTCTACCCACATCCACTAAGTAGGAATGCTAGCTAGCACTGGCCTTCAGCTTTGTTCCTAGTGATTCTCTTTCTGAGAGGGTTTTTGAATTCCCTATAGCCTCATATGACATACGGAGAATGAAACATTTCATTAACTTATAGCTTTCTCACCAGCCAGGTCAATGGAAAGGAAATAGAGTCTTGCTGAAATGATGCTACAACTCAGTAGACGCACCTACAGGTAAAGTGTTGCCTACATGGTGATGGTCTGCTTTTACGTAGTTTTCTAGCATTGTGATCTCTGTGATTGTGCATTATGTTGTGCCTGAAAATCTTCCAGATCTCCCTTGAAATATTTGATTTTATGACATCTTTGTGAAGAAAAGGCACAATAATTAATAAGACTCAGATTAAGAATGAGGTCAACAGATCTAAAAAAATCTCTTTTTCTTTATCTCTATCTCTTTTCTCCCTTTGTTAAATAATTCAAGCAATATCTAGTGAGCACTTATATGCCAGGCACACTTAGCTGTTAGATACCTCTAGAAGCTTGTTACTTAGAGTGTTAGTGGAACACAGCATCAGCATCACCCGGAAGCTTATTAGAAATGCAGAATCTTAGTCCTCCTCCAGACAGAATCAGTTTCTGCATTTTAACAAGATCCGCCAGTGATTTGTATGTGCATTTAAGAGGCACTGTTCTAGAGAATTCTCCTTAACTCTACCTTTAAATACTGCTATGACTTTGAGAAAGTAAATTCACTTTTCTAAGCCATTTAGCAAATGAGGGGATGAAATAGTAGAACCCATTTCATGTGTTATGGGGAGGATTTAATTACATAAACTCTCTAAAGCCCTTTAACACACTGGCTGGTACCTCCTAAGTGCTTTTTTTTAATTTAAATTAGCCATTATTGTTGTTTTTATTATTATTTTGTAGTTGAAAGAAAAAACTGTTGTGTAAAACTTCTCTTGTAGTAAATTTCTTTTCTAGTTCATTTACCTGTTTGAAGTGCTCACACAGAGACATTATTCCAAGAGACATGACAAATATAACACTTGATCCTGGATTGGATCCTGAATAGAAAGGGAAAGATGGAAAAGGAACATCTCAGTCAGCTCAGGCTGCTGTAACAAAATACCACAAACTGGGCTGTTGACATAACGGATGTGTCTTTTTTCACCGTTCTGGATGCTGGAAGCCCAAGATATCAGGGTGCCGGCACAGTGGTATTGGTGAGGACTCTCTTCCTGACTCGCAGAAGGCTGCCATTGTGCCGTCTGCTCATAGGGGCTGTCCTTTCTCTCTTCCTCATTTTACAAAGCCAATAATCTCGTGAGGGACCCATCTCATGACATAATCCTACCCTAATCACATCCTAAAGGCCCAACCTCCAAATGCCATCAAATTTGGGTTAGTATTTTAATGTGTGAATTTGGGGGGTACACAGCTTTTAGTCCATACAGGGAATAAGTTTTATTAGTGATGTTATTTCTTTCTATAAATGAGACTACTAGACCTTGGAATTTAAGTGATATGGAATTAGATGATGATGAATCTCTTCCAGATGAAATACTGCACGAGTTTTTTTAGAACAGGGCTGAATATATTTTAAAGGCTTTAAACAATAACAATTGAAGTAGCATGATTGTTACTGCTGATTCTCCTTTCCTTTTGCTCAGTTTCATCAAAGAACTTAGTATAGTTGGTTACCTTGGATTCCTAACTCAAAAAAGCTCCAGATTGTGCCCATTTTATTTGTTTACTAAAGGCCCGGTGCATGAAATTTGTGTATTTGCGGTGGCGAGGAAGGGTTCCCCTCAGCTCGGATTGTGAGAGGGTGCAGGCCAGGCCAAGGGACCCCACCAGTGCATGATCGGGACGGGGAGGGACATGGAAGGTTTGTCAGCTGGGAAGGGACTGCAGGAGGGCTCCAGGGCATGTCCAGCCCATTTAGCTCAGTCTTGATCAGCTGGACCCCAGCAGCAAGCTAACCTACCAGTCAGAGCGTCTGTCCCCTGCTGGTCAGTGAACGTCATAGCAACTGGTCGACTGGTTGACTGTCTTCCCTCTCGTGGTCAGTGCACATCATAGTGAGCAGTTGAGTGGCCTTAGCATATCATTAGCATATTACGCTTTGATTGGTTGAACAGATGACTGGATGACTGGACACTTAGCATATTAGGTTTTTATTATATAGGATACTTCTAGAAACTGGTGGCATGCTTGGCACAGAGAGGCATTCAATACATATGTGTTAAATATATGAATAAATGGGTTAGACCAGAAGCATCTCTCCATCTTCCCAATGTTTTCATTACCTACGTTTTTCAGGGGGAAAGATAATTTCAAACTTACAGAAAAGATGCCAGAATAATAAAAGGAACTCTCCTTTACCTTTTACCCAAAGTCACCATTACTTTTTAGTTTTTAACATTTTATTTTAAAATAATTTCAAACTCAAAAATTATTTGCAAGAGAAACTACAAATAATACAAAGAATTACGCTTCACTCAGGATTCTGAATTATTAACAGTTTACATTTGTCTTTTCATTTTCTCTTGTATATAGTTATTTTCTTTCTGACACATTTTAAATTAAGTTGCAGACATGTTGCCAAATTACCCTAAATACTTCAGTATGTTTCTTAAAAACAAGGGCACGCTTCTACATAACCCCAATACCCTCATCAAACTCAGGATATAAATATTACTATGATATTTTTATCCAATCAACAAAGCCGACTCACATTTTTACAATCATCACGTATGGAAGGAATAGTAATAACAAACTTGTTGTCTTTCTTTCCTTTCCATTCTGGTTCAAGATCCAATCTAGAATCATTCATTATATTTAGTTGCCATGTGTGTTTAGTTTTTTTCAATTTGTAATTTCTTAGTTTTTCATGATTTTGACATTTTTGAAGAGTATAGCTCAGTTATTTTTTAAAATTTCTTTCAAATTTTTTTGATTTTTTTTCCAGACTGGATTAAAAATATACTTTTTTGGTCCAAATACCACGAAATGATGCTGTTTTCTTCTCAGTGCCTCACATCGGGAGGACACAGTATCTATTTTCATTACCAATGATATTAACTTTTGTCATTTGGTCAAGGTGGTGTCTGTGATATTTCTCCACTGTCAAGTTCATTAATAAGTAATTAATAGTTATTTTGTTGGGACTTACTTTGAGACTATATATTTTCTCATCCATATTTCACCCATTTAACATTAATTGAATCATCTATATGTATAAAGAGCCAGGGTCCGTAACATCCACAACACCGTAAGTCAGTGCTCAGTTGCTGTGGTGACCCAGCTCTGACTGCAGCTGGTGCTGGTGCAGCAACCCAGCCTGACTGCTGAGGAGGCTGCAGATCAGGCCCAGAGAGAGGCCTGCAGAGAGAGAGGCAGGGTCTGATCTGCAGTCTCAGGCCCAGAGATAGGCCCAGAGATGCTGACTGGCATAGAAACTGACCACTCAGAACCAAATCTGGGTGAAGTGCCAGGAGCCAATTGCTGCCTAGGAGGTGGAGCTTTTGATGCTGATGGAATAGAAACTGACCAATCAGAACCTAATCTGGGTGAACTGAGGCAGAACCTAAGGTGGGGGCTGAGGAGGGGTTTTAAGGGCAACAGCTGTTTGGTGTAGGTGTAAGAAAGTGGTTCAATTTTTTCATGACTGGTTTGGCAGTATAGTGCATATGGCTGGCTGTCAGTCCAGATATAGGGATTATGTGTTTTTGTCTGCCAAGAACATTACCTCCTGCTGAAAAAGGCTTTTCCTCCCAATTTAAGCAATCTTATCCTATATAATCTATCTATACTAATAAAAGGGTAATATGCTAATTAGACCAGGTCAACTGGCCATCTTCTGGACATCCAACTTCCTTCTGGACAAAGCCATGGTGGTGGGGGCCAAGGTAGAGGCAGTTAGAAGCAATCAGGCTGGCAGGGGAGGGCAGTTAGGGGCGATCAGGAAGGCAGGCAGGTGAGTGGTTAGAAGCCAGCAGTCCCCCTTCCCCCATGCACGAATTTCATGTACCAGGCCACTAGTTTATTATAATAGCATTTGCTGAATGATACTTTTCAATTCTAGCACTCCTACATTTATTAGTTGGCATTCTACTGTAAGATAGAGCTTTCTCTTTATGTCTATTTATATGTTTATGTTAGTATGGACTATGGATTTTTATTGTATTGAAATGATTATAATAATTAATTATTTTATTACAGCTTTATTGAGGTACTTGACATATAACAGATTGCTTATATTTAAAGTTTGAGGAGTTCTGCTGTATGTGTATATGGTGTAAAAAACACCACCACAGTCCATAAAATGAACATTTTCTTTGTGTGTGCGTGTATGTGTGTGTGTTTTAATTGATTTCAGAGAGAAAGGGAAGAGAGAGAGAGAAACATCAACAATGAGAGATAATCATGGATCGGCTGCGTCCTACATGCCCCCTACTGAGGATCGAGCCTGCATCTCAGGCACATGCCCTGACTAGTTATCAAATCAAACTGTGACCTCCTGGTTCATAAAAAAATAAATTATTTTATTTATTTATTTATTTATTTATTTATTTTCTTTATTAAGGTGTTACATATGTGTCCTTATCCCCCCATTGCCCCCCACCCCCCACTGGTATAGGTTGATGCTCAACCACTGAGCCACACTGGCCAGGCTAAAATGAACATTTTCACCAACCATAAGTTTTCTTGTTTACGAAACTCAAGTTCTTTCACTTTCTTTCCCCTCATTCTGAGGAAATCACTAATTCGATAAATGACATTGTAGATTAGTTTCCAATTTTTCTAGAATTTTATATGAATGGAATTGTACAGTATGTGTGTTTTTTTGGGTGTTTTTTTTTGGAGGCATCTGGCTTCTTTTACTCAGTATAACTATTTTTAGATTCATCCATGTTACTGACTATGGCAATAGCTCATTTTTTTTTTATTGCTAAGCAGTATCTTATGCTATTGATTTAGCACAGGTTTTTTTTGCCCATTCACTTTTTCTTTCTAGTTTGGGAATATGCAAAGTTGCTATGGATAAGTACAAGTCTTTGTACAAATTTATGTACATGTCCTTATATGAATATATTCTTTAATTCTCTCGAAATGGCTGGGTCACACAGTAGAGTTCTACTGAACTTTAACAAACTGCTAACTCAAAGTGTTTGTGCCATTTAGATTTCCCCGACACTATATGAACACTTTCATTGTTTGATGTCCTCACCAACACTTGGCATGGTTAGTGCTTTGTATTTATAGCCATTTTAGAGTGTGCATAGTGGTACCATTTGATGGTTTTAATTTGCATTTTCCTAATAACTTATGTTAAACTTTTTTTGTGTGGGTTTATTTGCCCTTTGTGTATCTTTTTAGTGAAATGTTCTTTAAAATCTCCATTTAAAAAAATATATATATTTTATTGATTTTTTTACAGAAAGGAAGGGAGAGGGAAAGAGAGTTAGAAACATCGATGAGAGAGAAACATCGATCAGCTGCCTCCTGCACATCTCCTACTGGGGATGTGCCCACAACCAAGGTACATGCCCTTGACTGGAATCAAACCTGGGACCTTTCAGTCTGCAGGCCAATACTCTATCCACTGAGCCAAACCGGTTAGGGCTAAATCTCCATGTTTTTATTGGCTCATCTTCTTATTATTGAGTTGTAAGAATTATTTTATTTATTTATTTATTTATTTATTTATTTATTTATTTATTTTCTTTATTAAGGTGTTACATATGTGTCCTTATCCCCCCAATGTCCCCCCACCTCCCGCTCATGCCCTCACCCCCCTGGTGTCTGTGTCCATTGGTTATGCTTATATGCACGCATACAAGTCCTTTGGTTGATATTTCCCCCTCCCTTTACCCTCCCCTGCCTTCCCTCTGAGGTTTGATGGTCTCATGTTAGAATTCTTTATATGAACAAGTCATTTGTCAGATTATATGCTTTCTGGTTTTTTCTCCAGTCTGCAGCTTGTTGTTTCATTTTGTTAATAGTATTATGGGAAGTATAAAGGGTTTTTATTTTAATGAAGTCCAATTTATCAGTTTTTTTTCTTTTATAGTTTGTGCTTTTTGTGACCTGTTTGAGAAATCTTTCCAAAATCTAAGATCATCAAGATTTCATTATATGTTTTATTTTATATGTGTAATAGCTTTATATATGGTTTTGAGAAAACCACATGTACATGGTTTGAGAAAATGACTGGGAATTTTTGTATATGGTTTGAGGAAATGATAAGGAAATGATTAGACTTCCTTTTTTCCTTGACTTCCTCCCTTCCCCCTACTTTAATTCCTTCTTCTCCCCACCCTTTTATTTCTATTTGACTTTTTAATTGTTCCAGCTCCATTTGTTGAGAAGATTCTCTTTTCCCATTGAATTCCTTTGCATTTTTGTAGAAAATCAATGGACCATATATATGTGTATTTCTTTTAGCCTTTGTATTCTATACTACCAGTATTCATCTACATGTCTCTCTGTCTATATTACCATCTTGATTGCTATAGCTTTATAGTAAGTTTTAAATTAAGTAATTAAGTTCTATAACTTTGTTATTATTATTATTTTAAATATATTTTATTGATTTCAGAGAGGAAGGAAGAGGGAGAGAGAGATAGAAACATCAATGATGAGAGAGAATCATTGATTGGTTGCCTCCTGCATGTCCCACACTGGGGATCAAGCCCACAACCCTGGCATGTGCCCTTGACTGCAATTGAACCTGGGACCCTTCAGTCTCCAGGCCAATGCTCTATCTCCTGAGCCAAACTGGCTAGGGCTAAACTTTGTTATTTTTTTACAAAAATTTTTTGGATATTCTAACTCTTGTGCATTTAAAAAACAAACAAACAAAAAACCCAACTTGTTAGTTTCTACAAAAATCTTGCTTGTATTTTGATTGAGATTATATTGACTCTATAGATTTTTTAGTTATTTTTAATGGTTTACAGTTTATGTTTAAATTGACACAGTCTGCACTTCAAGATACCCCATCACCTAAAATAAATATTTCTTCTTTTTCTTTTTTACATTCAATATTATTTTGTATTAGTTTCAGCATAGCGGTTAGACAGTCCTATCCTTTACAAAGTGCTCTCCTGATATTTCCATTACCTACCTGGTCTCATACACAGTTATCACAATATTATTGACTATATTTCCTATGTTGTACTTTACATCCCCATAACTATTCTGAGCTTCTTTTTAGCGTATACTCTAAAACAGAATATTTCTTGGCATTTTTGCTGTTGCTTCCATATATTTTACTTTTAAATAGGACATAAATTCTCAAGTATGTTTTATTATTTTGCTTTAAATTGTCAATCATCTGTTACAATATTTTAAAAAAATGTGTTTGGAAGGAAGCCATTATTTGCAGTCCTCTCCTAAGGCATAAGGAGGCATATTCCCTCTCCTTGAGGGCAGAGTATCTGCATAAATTATTTGGAATTCTTCTGCTCAGGAGATTTGTCTCTTCTTCATTTATTAATTTAAATAGTAATTCATTTATAGATTCATGGATATTTATTTTATACTTTGAGTTATGATCCAATACTACTTTATTTTCTTGCTAAAACTATTCTAGCTTTGGCCATTGGGAGATCTTTCAGTGGTTCCTGTGCTCATTTGATATACCCCCATCTATGTGGCTTTTTGTTTTTTGAGTACTTCCTTACTCTCATACTACAAAATGCTTCAGGCTCATATTCTTTTTTTAAAATATATATATTGATTTCAGAGAGGACAGGAGAGGAAGAGAGAGATAGAAACATCAATGATGAGAGAGAATCATTGATTGGCTGCCTCCTGCATGCTCCACCCTGGGGATCAAGCCTGCAACCTGGGCATGTGCCCAGACTGGGATTCGAACCGTGACCTCCTGGTTCATAGGTGGACACTCAACCACTAAGCCATGCTGGCTGGGCTTCAGGCTCATATTCTTTATATCTTGTCTCAGTCTTAGAAACAGCCATTTTTCCAAGGATCCTTGGTTTCTTTTATTGGAAATGAGTATTAGAAACAAAAACCTGGGCATTAGGTATACTTGTTATCACAGGGGTATCTTTCCTTTTTTACGTCCTCAAAGTTGACAGGGCAAAAAACATATGTGTATACTAGCTTGTGTATGTACACATATCTATAAACGTTTCTGTATGTCACCATCTGTATCTATTAAGCTGAACATGAATTTATATGGATTTTTTGAACTATAATCCATTACTATATGGGTCATTTGGGATTAACTTTAATTATATTTTATTTATTTGATTAGTTCATGTAGTTACATGGTTCAAAAGAGTAAAAGGGCATGTAATGAAAATTCTCTCTCCTACTCTTTTCTACCATCACACTGGTTCCCTCCTGGAGGTGACTAATGTTATCAGTTTCTTGTGGGAAATTGAATTGACCTTCATAGGACCTGCAAGAAACTTAATTTTCAAAGCAGGTTGACATATCTACTTTAATTTTATCCTGCAACAATAATGTGATTCAATCAAAGAAGCGGGTTCCAATACCATTTTAAAAGTAAGAGAACTGGAAAATAAAAATCTGTTTCCTCCCAATAAGAAAATTGTGTAAATGTGTAATAAGCACAATTTGAGAAGACTATAGAAATCTCCAACTTTTACAGTCAAGATTTGACTATAATATAAATCTCATGTTTGCTAGTGCCTAATGACTTGACTTTGCCATATGTTTTAAATTCTTTGCATCTCAACATTGGAATAATAATACCTATCTAATACAGCTATTAATTATGCTTTCCATGGACTTAATCTAGCGCTTGGCATAAACTATGCTCAATGAATGGTAGTTATTATTATTTTTGAGTTGTTTTAGTGGTTGAGCATAAAACGCTAAACTGTTTTGTTATGCCAGTGATATTTATTTAAGTTAGACTCAAATATTGCATAGAGGGAGCTCTGGTTATTTCTCGTGACAAGAAATCTAGTCCATTGCTATCTAGGTAGGTCCATTGCTGAGAATCTAGAGGAAAGTTTCTGCTTCCACTTCTAGATAAAGATGCAAAGTCTGGCCCAGGCTGGGTAGCTCAGTTGGTTAGAGCATCTTCCAGATATACCAAAGTTGTGGGTTTGATCCCTGGTCAGGGCACATACAAGAGTCTACCAGTGACCATAGCCAATTTAGCTCAGTGGATAGAGTGTCAGCCCATGAAGGGTCCCAGAGTTGATTCCGGTCAAGGGCATGTACCTCGGTTGCAGGCTTGATACCCGGCCCCGACGGGGTACGTGTGGGAGGCAACCAGTCAATGTGTCTCTCTCACATTGATGTTTCTCTCTTTGTCTCTCCCCCTCCCTTCCACTCTCTCTAAAAATCAATGGAAAAATATTCTCAGGTGAGGATTAACAACAACAAAAGAATCTACCAATGAATGCATAAAAATGTGGAACGACAAATTGATGTTTCTCTCCTTCTCTCTCTCTAAAAATCAATCAATGAAAAAGATGCAAAGTCAAATTTTTTAAAAAATTAAAATTTATTTAAAATTGTAAAATTACTTTTGCCTCCAATAATGACACACAGGAACTTCTGCTGAGTATTTAAAGCATTTTGGGGAGGCCTTTGTAAAACAGTTAATTTGTATCCCGAGGAGAGATCCTTACCCATAGATGAGATTCTAAAGATCTATTGAAGTGACAGTTTGGCAGTAAGAGAGGACATTTCTCTCTATTTAAACTGCTCTTTACAGCGGACACTTAACCTGGCTAATCAAATGTGACTTTTATCATCAAAATCAGTAAGGCATGAAAAACCTTTATCAAATCTTTCATTACATTGCCCTTTTGAAAGTCTGATCTCTTGTGCCTATTTAAGAGCTGCCACTTGGTCTTCCCTCTGCAGTCCCGGATTTGTTAATCCCTATGGAAGTTCTCTAATGTTCATGTTTGTAAAAGGGCTACTGACCTCTTGGATAATTAGTATCCCATCTCTCCTACTTTTTAACTTGCAGTTTGTAAATGATTTAGTGCTACTTTCTCTAAAGTCATATCCTTTCCCAAGTTTATCTCCTGATCTTATATAATTCTTATCAAGAAGAGGGAAATCACTGGTACACATCATAGGGATAAGTTAGCTAAGGCAAAGAGGATACGCAAGCACAGTTGACACTTGAATAACACAGGTTTGAAATGCACAGGTCCCCTTTAAGGCAATTAAAAAAATTAATACTGTAAATGTATATTCTCTTCCATATGTGTTTTTAAAAAATAATTTTTAGAGAGAGGAAGGAAGAGAGAGAGAGAGAAAGAAACATCTATAGGTTACCTCCTGCATGCACCCTAACCGGGGATCAAACCTGCACCCAGAGTATGTGCTCTGACTGGGAATTGAACACGCCACATTTTGGTGTATGGGACAGTATTCTAACCAAGTGAGCCAACCTGGCCAGGGCTTCCTTATGATTTTCTTTTTTTTTAAAAAAAATATTTTATTGATTTTTTTACAGAGAGCAAGGGAGAGGGATAGAGAGTTAGAAACATCGATGAGAGAGAAACATCGATCAGCTGCCTCCTGCACACTCCCCACTGGGGATGTGCTCACAACCAAGGTACATGCCCTTAAACGGAATCGAACCTGAGACCCTTCAGTCCGCAGGCTGATGCTCTATCCACTGAGCCAAACCAGTCAGGGCATGATTTTCTTTTTTTTAAAAATATATTTTATTGATTTTTTACAGAGAGGAAGGGAGAGGGATAGAGAGTTAGAAACATCAATGATGAGAGAGAGTCATTGTTCAGCTGCCTCCTGCATGCCCAACACTGGGGATTGAGCCTACAAACAAGGTACATGCCCTTGACTGGAATCGAACCTGGGACCCTTGAGTCCACAGGCCGACGCTCTATCCACTGAGCCAAACCAGTCATGGCTGATTTTCTTTTTTTTATTTATTTATTTATTTTTTTTCTTTTTTTTTTCTTTTTTTCTTTTTTTATTTTTTTATTTTTTTCGCTAAAAGTATTACAAAGGGTATTACATAAGTGTCCTTTTTTCCCCCCCACCCTTGACAAGCCCCTGCCCTCCCTTACCCCCCAGTGTCTTATGTCCATTAGTTATGGTTATATGGATGCATACAAGTCCTTCGGTTGATCTCTTATTCCCCTCCCTCCTGTCCCCCAACCCTCCCTGGCCTTCCCACTGCAGTCCGACATTCGGTTTGAGGCAGCTCTGCCACTGTATTTATTATTGTTCAAAAGTTTGTAATGGTCTTAATTATCCATGAAAGAGTGAGATCATGTGGTATTTTTCCTTCATTGACTGGCTTGTTTCACTTAGCATAATGCTCTCCAGTTCCATCCATGCTGTTGCAAATGGTAAGAGTTCCTTCTTTTTAACAGCAGCATAGTATTCCATCGTGTAGATGTACCACAGTTTTCTAATCCATTCATCTACTGATGGGCTCTTAGGCTGTTTCCAGATCTTAGCTATGGTCCCTACGTGTACTAAATCTAGGTTATTTATTTATTTATTTATTTACTAGTATAGAGAGAGACA
>NW_005871920.1:177171-199082 GCF_000147115.1 Myotis lucifugus
AATTCCTAGAAGTGGGATCACAGGGTCAAATGGAGTTCCATTTCCAATTTTTTGAGGACCTCCATACTGCCTTCCATAGTGCTGCACCAGTCTGCATTCCCACCAGCAGTGCACAAGTGCTCCTTTTTCTCCACATCCTCTCCAGCACTTGTCGTTTGTTGATTTGTTGATGATGGCCATTCTGACAGGTGTGAGATGGTACCTCATTGTTGTTTTGATTTGCATCTCTCGGATGATTAGTGACTTTGAGCATGTTTTCATATGTCTCTTGGCTTTCTGAATGTCCTCTTTTGAAAGGTGTCTATTTAGATCCTTTGCCCATTTTTTGATTGGATTGTTTATCTTCTTTTTGTTAAGTTGTATGAGTTCCCTATAAATTTTGGAGATTAAGCCCTTATCAGATATGACGTTGGCAAATATGTTTTCCCACGAGGTGGGTTTTCTTGTTGTTTTGTTGATGGTTTCTTTTGCTGTGCAGAAGCTTTTTATTTTGATGTAGTCCCATTTGTTCATTTTCTCTTTAGTTTCAACTGCCCTAGGAGCTGTATCAGTGAAGAAATTGTTTTGGCATATGTCTGAGATTTTGTTGCCTTTGTATTCTTCTAGAATTTTTATGGTTTCCTGTCGTACATTTAAGTCCTTTATCCATTTTGAGTTTATTCTTGTGTATGGTGTAAGTTGGTGGTCTAGTTTCATTTTCTTGCATATATCTGTCCAGTTTTCCCAACACCATTTATTGAAGAGACTATCTTGGCTCCATTGTATGTTCATGCCTCCTTTGTCAAAAATTAATTGAGCATATTGGTTCAGGCTAATTTCTGGACTCTCTATTCTATTCCACTGATCTGTATGTCTGTTCTTGTGCCAGTACCAGGCAGTTTTGAGAACAGTGGCTTTGTAATACAGCTTGATATCTGGCATTGAGATCCCACCTACTTTGTTCTTTCTCAGGATCGTTGCAGCTATTCGGGGTCTTTTTTTATTCCAGATGAATTTTTGGAGAGTTCGTTCTAGATCTTTGAAGAAGGCCATTGGTATTTTAATGGGAAGTGCGTTGAATGTATAGATTGCTTTGGGTAGTATGGACATTTTAATGATGTTGATTCTACCAATCCAAGAACATGGTATGTTCTTCCATCTGTTTATGTCTTCCTCTATCTCTTTTTTCAACGTCCTGTAGTTTTCTGAGTAGAGGTCTTTAACCTCTTTAGTTAAGTTTATTCCTAGGTATCTTAATTTTTTTGGTGCGATGGTAAATGGGATTGTTTTTCTAATCTCTCTTTCTGAAAGTTCACTATTGGTGTATAGAAATGCCTCAGATTTCTTGGGGTTAATTTTGTATCCTGCTACATTGCCAAATTCATGTATTAAGTCTAGTAGCTTTTTGATGGAGTCTCTAGGGTTTTGTATGTATAATATCATGTCATCTGCAAATAAGGACAGTTTTACTTCCTCTTTTCCAATTTGGATGCCTTTTATTTCTTCTTCTTGCCTAATTGCAATGGCTAATACTTCCAGTACTATGTTGAACAGGAGTGGTGAGAGTGGGCATCCCTGTCTTGTTCCTGTTCTTAGGGGAAATGGTGTTAGTTTTTGTCCATTGAGTATGATGTTGGCTGTGGGCCTGTCATATATGGCTTTTATTATGTTGAGGTATGATCCTTCTATTCCCACCTTTCTGAGAGTTTTTATCAAAAATGGGTGTTGGATTTTGTCGAATGCTTTTTCTGCATCAATTGATATGACCATGTGGTTTTTTTCTTTCAATTTGTTTATGTGATGTATCACATTTATTGATTTACGGATGTTGTACCATCCTTGCATCTCTGGGATAAATCCTACTTGGTCATGGTGTATGATCCTTCTGATGTACTGCTGGATCCGATTTGCTAAGATTTTGTTGAGGATTTTGGCATCTATGTTCATGAGGGATATTGGCCTGTAATTCTCTTTCATTGTGATGTCTTTACCTGGTTTTGGTATTAGGGTGATGCTGGCTTCATAGAATGAGCTTGGAAGTGTTCCTTCCTCTTGAATTTTTTGTAGTAGTCTGAGGAGGGTAGGTTTTAGTTCTTCCTTGAATGTTTGGTAAAACTCCCCTGTGAAGCCGTCTGGCCCTGGGCTTTTGTTTGCTGGAAGCTTTCTGATGACTGCTTCAATTTCTTCCATAGTTATTGGCCTATTGAGGTTTTTAGATTCTTCCTGATTGAGTTTTGGAATGTTATATTTTTCTAGGAATTTGTCCATTTCCTCCAGGTTGTCTAGTTTGTTGGAGTAGAGTTGCCCGTAGTATTGTTTAACAATCATTTGTATTTCTGTGGGGTCTGTTGTTATTTCGCCTCTATCATTTCTGATTTGGTTTATTTGGGACCTCTCTCTTTGCTTCTTGGTGAGCCTGGCTAGGGGTTTGTCAATCTTGTTTATCCTTTCAAAGAACCAGCTCTTGGTTTCATTGATTTTCTGTATTGTTTTTTTGGTCTCTATTTCATTGATTTCTGCTCTAATCTTTATTATCTCCTTCCTTCTGCTCACTCTGGGGTTTTCTTGTTGCTCTCTTTCTAATTCTTTGAGTTGTAGAGTTAGATGATTGACTACCATTTTTTTTTTTTTGAGATAGGCCTGTAGAGCTATAAACTTCCCTCTCAGGACTGCTTTCATTGTGTCCCAGAGGTTTTGGATTGTTGTGTTTTCATTGTCATTAGTGTCCAGGATGTTTTTAATTTCTTCTTTGATGTCATCGGTAACCCAATCAATATTTAATAACATGCTATTCAGCTTCCAAGTGTTTGAGTATTTTGGGTTGTTTTTATTGTAGTTTATTTCTAACATTATGCCATCGTGGTCTGCGAAGATGCTTTTTATGATTTCAATCTTCTTGAATTTGTGGAGACTTTGCTTGTGACCCAATATGTGGTCTATTTTTGAATATGTCCCATGAGCACCTGAGAGGAATGTATATTCCGCAGCTGTGGGGTGAAGTGTTCTGAAGATGTCAATTAAGTCCATCTGATCTAGTGAGTCATTTAGGATTGCTGTTTCTTTGCTGATTATTTGTCTAGCGGATTTATCCAGTGATGTCAGTGGTGTATTAAAGTCCCCTACTATGATTGTATTGTTGTCGATCTCTCCCCTGATATCTTCCAGAAGTTTTCTTATGTATGTGGGTGCTCCTGCATTGGGTGCATATATGTTTACCAGGGTTATATCTTCTTGTTGTATTGATCCCTTTAGTATTATGAAGTGGCCTTCCTTATCTCTGGTTATGGCCTTCACTTTGAGATGTATTTTGTCAGATATAAGTATTGCTACCCCAGCTTTCTTTTCCTTTCCATTTGCGTGAAAGATATTTTTCCATCCCTTCACTTTCAGTCTGTGTGAGTCCCTTCTAATGAGGTGGGTCTCTTGTAGACAGCAGATGTATGGGTCATGTTTTTTTATCCATTCAGCCACTCGATGTCTTTTGGTTGGAGCATTTAGTCCATTTACATTTAAAGTTATTATTGAAAGGTACTTGTTTGTAGCCATTTCTTTTTTTGTGTGTGTGTGGCTGTTTTCTTTCTGAGCTTGATATTTCTTCTTTTTACACCAGTCCCTTTAGCATTTCTTGCATGGCTGGCTTGGTGGTGATAAACTCCCTTAGCCCTTTTTTGTCTGTGAAGCTTCTTATTTCCCCTTCAATTTTGAATGATAGCCTTGCTGGATAGAGTATTCTTGGATTCAGTCCTTTGCTTTGCAT
Source organism: Myotis lucifugus (assembly GCF_000147115.1). Lineage (NCBI taxonomy): Eukaryota > Metazoa > Chordata > Mammalia > Chiroptera > Vespertilionidae > Myotis > Myotis lucifugus. The sequence continues at coordinate 180,908 of NW_005871920.1, forward strand.
CACTTTGTAGATTTCCGTCCATTCTTTTCTGGCCTGATGTGTTTCTGTTGAGAAATCATTTGATAATCTAATGGGAGATCCCTTGTATGTTACTTTCCGTCTCTCTCTTGCAGCCTGTAAGATTCTCTCTTTATCCTGAACATTTGCCATGGTGATTATGATGTGTCTTGGTGTGGGTCTTTTCGGGTTCACCTTGTTTGGGACTCTCTGGGCTTGTGTGACTTTTTTCTTCCCCACCTCAGGGAAGTTTTCTGATATTATTTCTTCGAATAGGTTTTCTAATCCATGTTCATCTTTCTGTTGTTCTGGCACCTCTATTATTCGTATGTTGTTTCGTTTCATGTTGTCCCAAAGCTCCCTTAGGCTCTCCTCCTGTCTTTTAATTTTTTTCTCCATTTGCAGTACAGTTTGAGTGTGTTTTGCTTCCTTGTCTTCTAATTCACTAATTCGGTCCTCCGCTTCTCCCAGTCTACTGTTGATACTTTCAATGGTGTTTTTTATTGAAGCTATGTCGCTCTTCATTTCTTCTTGGGACTTACTTAAGTTGTTGATTTTTTCATCTGTTTCTTCTAGCTTCTTGCATAAGTAGTTGAGTTTTTCATCTGTTTCTTCTTGCTTCTTGAACATCCGGTGCATGTACTCTAGGAACCTTATTCTGAATTCTTTTTCCGTCATGTTGCATATCTCTGTCTCACTTAGCTGCTTTTCTGGCGAGTCCTCCTTTTCTTTCCTTTGGGGGTTTCTTTGTCTACCCATGTTTGATCTCACTGACATGACTAGTTGTTGAGTCGTTCAGTGGCTGGACCCTGGGTGGCAGTGGCTGCTCCCTGGGTGGCAGTGGCTCCTCGGGCTGTGGTTGCTCCTTGGGCGGTTGTGGTAGCAGCGGCTCCTCTGTTGATAGCAGGGCCTCTGGTGGGTGCTGTTCACAGCTGTGGTGGCTCTTCTGGCTGGTGGAGGGAGGCTTCACACACAGCAACTGTTCCCCAGGCAGAGCGTGTGGTGATCAGGAGGCCGCTGTTGCTTGAATCTGCTTTCCGTGGAGGGGTGCAGGTCCCCTCTGGGCTCTTACAGTCGCGTTGCTTGCGAGTCGTTGCCTCCGGGTTAGTAGCCGCCGGGTTAGTAGCCGATCTCTGGATGCCGGTAACAGCTCCCTAAGATGGCGCGGTCTCACCGCTGCGCTGGCGCCCAGGGGGAGGTTTCAGCCTCAATCTCTAACCATCCGCATTTTTTAGGAGTTCTCTGTCTTTCCTGGCTGCAGACTGTCTCTCAGCTGAACCTCCCCAGCTTGATCGGGCTGATTGTTACCCGTTTCAGCTGCTCGCCCCTATCACTAGGCTGCATAGTCAATGAACTAAAAACTGGACAAGGTGTTAAGAAGTTTGGGATTTATGCCTGGATTCACCAATACCTTGCTCTGACCTTTGACAAGTCAGTTTCTCTGTACGTTAATTTCTCCATCTTTTCGAGGATCTGATTTTTGCATGGTACCATCAGCTAAACCAAATAGGGAATCGTTTTCCTTTAGTAAGATGGAGAAATCTGCGGGCGCGGAGCCGCACGGGCCGCTCACTCCCTTCCCGCCGCCATGTTTCCCCTGCGCAGGGAGCGACGGAGGACGCGAGAGGGGCGGGTGGGGGCGGCTCCCGAGGGCGGCCGGCGGGCGAGCGGTTGGGGGCTCGATCCGGGCAGCGGTGCTGAGGGGGGGCGGGGCTGCCGCTGATTTTCTTAATAACATTTTTTTCCTAGCTTACTTTAGTGTAAGAATACAGTATCATTCAAAGTACATGATAAATGACTATGTTATTAACTAGAGGCCCATTGCAGGAAGATTCGTGCAAGAATAGGGCCGGAGCGAAGCAGTGGAGAAGAGAGCAAAGCTCGCCAAGGCAGGCTTCGCTCACTTCTCCGCCGCCTCGCTCCTTCCCGTCTCTGCTGCCTGGCTTCCTCCTGTCTCTGCTGCTGTCCCGCTCAGCCTCCCCAGGTCGTACACGGGAGGCTGGGATGGTGGCCGGGAGGGTGGTGGATGGCACTGTCCCGCCCTGCCTGCAGTATGCAAATTAACGGCCTTCTTTGTTGGGTTAATTTGCATACTCCTCTGATTGGCTAATGGGCATAGCGAAGGTACAGTCAATTAGCATCTTTGTCTTTCATTAGTGTAGATATGGCTTCCTGTTAACAGTAGGCTATTAGTAGTTAAGGTTTTTGGGGGTAAAAAGTTACATATCCCTTTAACGCTGCATTGTTTAAGGGTCAGTTGTACTTCCAAATTTACTTACTCTGACTTTTTGTCCTTTGCAATGCCAACTGAAGGTCGTTGTTGCCAAGTCAACACTGACAGAAGTCCTTAATTTGGGATGCAGTGAGGGGAGAGAGACTTTATTCAGTGCAAACAGCTCAGTTATGATACAGCTTGTCTTTGGAATAGCATGGCTGTGATACAGGTCAATTATGACACAGTATAGCTGTTAGACAGCACAGGCATGAGGTGGCCCAGGTGAGGCAGCCCTGGTGTTACAGCTCAGGTGGAGTGAGACAGCTTCATGCCAGTGTTGCAGCTCAGCTGATGTTGAAGCTCCAGCTAATGAAAAAAGTCTGTATGGAAACTGAAAGTGTGCTCTCCAGAGACTGGGGAGGCAAATGAGGACTCCAAATCCTTACAGTTTGATTGGTCCAAATAGCATCATCCTGATTGGTCTGTATAGAGTTGCTCTGATTGGATGGTGACAATGCAAATAAGGATATAGCTGTGTGCAGCTCTGATTGGACAGGGTAAGTATCAGTTCTATTGCTCAAATTTGGATCCTAGGAGCTTTGTTATAAGGGTTGACTCGGCAGAAGCACAGTGCTGGATGCTTGGCAGCCCAGTCCATGGCTTTTCATTGAAATGCAAAGTACCTGAGGGACCTCTATGAACAATGGCTGCTGGACTCGGATTATGAATTTCAGCCCAATTAACCAGAAAGAGTCCTTTTTTGGCAGGTATACTCTTCTTGGGTTCAACAGTAGTTAGCAAATACAACTATGAAGACCTAGATGTTGCCCTGGCTGGTGTGGCTCAGTTTGTTGGAATGTCATCCTGTGCACCAAAGAGTTGAAGGTTCAGTTCTCCATCAGGGTACATACTCAGGTTTCAGGTTTGAATCTCAGTGTGGGCGTGTGCAGCAATTGATCAATGTTTCTCTCTCTCTCCGCCCCCCCCCCCACACCCCTCTCCCTGTCTCTCTCTATACTAGTAAATAAATAAATAAATAAATAACCTAGATTTAGTACACGTAGGGACATATATGTAAGTTGGTGTATTATATCACTTTTACTTTAAGCTTTGTTTTGTTTTTATTCCCAGGTGTGTTTTTAAATCAACCTCTAATTTTATGATAAAGTCATTTGTTTTTGTAATTAGTCATCATGCAATGGTATTTGCCCTGTTTATGTCTCATTTTCTATAATTTAACTAGGAATTTCCAGCTAAATAAGCCTCAGTCAGCTTATTTCTTGGTTTAGGAAAATGCAGATTTCATCTAATTGGTGAATCAATCTCTGTCTATTACGTATCCTCATGAAGTGCAGAGTCTAGGGAATAATTTTACATCACCGACCTGCTAGTTTGGGTAAAACTGCTTCTGTGGGCACTTGGAAATAAAATGCAAATTTGCTTTGGTGATTGTAGCTTGACAGATGTGTTACTAAGTTCCAGCACACAACCAATTCTAAAGGTAAATTGTCAACTAGTTATAAGTTTTTTAAACAGTGCCCAGAAGAGAAATATGCAAGTCCACAAATGTCAGAATTTGGCAGATACTGCTTAATAAGATAGCATTTGGCTTTGAAAGACTTAGATAAAATAGTGACTTATAATATCTAATGGTGCTGGGGTTTTCCAATGGTTGCCAAACCTAAGTGTATTAATTACACAGTTATCTGTACTAATTTAATAAATGAAAATATTTGGAGGAAGTGAGATTTATGAGAAACAAAACTGATTTGGCTCCTCTAGAAGCTATGATGTGGGGCAATTTATTTAACTGTGTGTGTACATGCTGTGTCTTATTCCTCTCATTTATAAATTTCTGGCTACTTTTAATGGTGCATGGTGTGGAACAGAACTGTATAATGGAATTATCTATGATGATGGAGATGTTCTATATCTTTACTGTCCAATATGGTAGCCACTAGACTCATTTGACACCTGAACACTTGAAATATAGCTAATGCAAATGAGTAACAGAATTTTAAATTTTTAAATTAATTTAAATTTAAATAGCTATATGTGGCAAATGAGTACTGTTTTGCACAGTACAGTTCTAGACACTGACATACCAGCCATACTCTCTTTCTAGGCACAAGTGAGAACAACAGCTAGGTTAACATGCATTGTAGAGGAGTGACCACTAAATACTTCTATTGCAGATGTAGAACAGAATTCTCTTTTCTCTTACCCCAAGGTAAACAGTATCTAATCATTTATTTGATTAGTATCATGACTTTTATCAACTCTTTTCTTATTTTTATTTATGATAAGAATTGATAGTCCTTGACTTCTTTGTAGTTTTTCTTTACTTAGCACCCATTTATTGGGCATCTATTATGTGTTGTTAGTCATTATCTCAGCATTGGAAATGCAACAGTGAATAAGACTGACTGATCAGGTTCCTGCTCTCACTGAAGTTACACTAACACATAATTATAAAACAATTTATTTATTTATTTATTTATTTTTTTTCTGATCTTCATTATAAAACAATTTATTTTTAAATGTTTTTATTTATTTTATAGAGAGAGGGAGAGGAAGAGAGAAATAGAAACATCTCTCTGCCTGTCCCCCACTGGGGATCGAGTCCACAATGCAGGCATGTGCCCTGACCGGAAACTGAACTGTGACTTCCTGGTTTATAGATTGACGCTCAACTACTGAGCACCACTGGCCAGGTACAATAATTGAAGTTCCAATATAAGTAATCTATTTCAGGAAAGAATTATAGGAAAAGTTAAATTTATTTTTAAAATAAATTTGAAACATAAGCCATATAAAAGCTATGAAATATAATTCAAAATATTAATTTAAAGTTCAAAGGCTATATAATATGTTTGCATGTTTCTTCATGTAGTGTTACAATTAATAGCCAAACATACTGGAATTCTTATGGATGTATTTATTTCTCATTAATTAACAATGCATTAGTCCATTCATTGTATCATATGAACTCTCTCAATATTAATTAGATTATTTTAATATTTTTTGAATTAATAATAGCACAGTGAATGTCTAGGAAATGAATAACTTTCAATCACTAGATAGAAAGAGGCAACAATTCAATATTCCAGTTTCTTCCACAGTGATTGTTCATTTTGTGTGTCAGTATTTTCTAAAGACAGAGTTTAAAGGAGATGCATGCTAATCCTTGGGAAATACTGTTTAGTCAAGGGCTGCTTAGCCACAAAGAGCTATGTTCAGAGACCTGAGTTTAAGCAAGCCTGGGGTCATTGTGCTGCCAGAGGGTGGCTGGGGTAGTGGACTACTAAGAGATGACAATATGACTTCAAAGGGATGCTCGGACCAGAGCAGAGGAACCAGTGTCTAAGGTCAGGCCAAGAAGATGAATTAATTCCTCACAAGGTCCTAATCATAGGGAGATCAGCTATTTGAATGAAGAAGGGGAAATAAATACAGTAAGAATTTAAAAGTGGGCTTAGGGGAATATTCAAATGGCTGCTGTATCTTCTAAAGAAGTCTTAAAATCTGACAAAGAGTGATTTTCCCCCACATATGTTAGTATAGTATTAAACTCTCTATAAATTTGAATAAGTGAAATTAAGCTAGTCACTGAACCTTGTAGTTCTGATATGGAATGAAGAATTCTAATTCATTGCATTTGACTGAGCTCAATCTATTACCATTACAGGTACAACTTGGCAATAAATTTAAGTTTTAGCTTTTTCACCAGCTACGGAATCTTGGACAAAGAACTTTACTTCTCTTAACTGCATTTCCTCATATGCAAAATGGAGTAATGGTTAGGGGAGAAGTCTCAATTCAACATCTAGCATAAAGTATGTGCTTAAAAATTATAGCAATGATTATTATTTACATTTTGGAAAACCTTTGCATCTTCAGATTATAAAAACATTTGCATTTGGCAGATTATGTAGGAATAATGGAAGGAGTTGTTCTTTTAGTGAAAAAATTCCCATTACATATATAAAATACTCAGACACATTTCTCCAAGGTTAATCTGGGTGAGAATTCACAAAGCCCTTCCACACAAACATATCCAACAGGACTATAAAAATATGCAAAATTGAACTTAGAAAAATCATATCTATGCTCACACATGGTTGGCAGCAGAGATGACCAGCCCTCACTGCAGGCCTCACCTAACTGTCCTCTATCTATTTTATATTAAACTAGAGGCCTGGTGCACAAAAATTTGTGCACTCGGGGGGGGGGGGGTAGGGGAGTCCCTCAGCCTGGCCTGTGCCCTCTCGCAGTCTGGGACCCCTCAGGGGATGATCACCTGCTGGCTTAGGCCCGCTCCCCAGGGGATTGGGCCTAAGATGGCAATCAGACATCCCTCTGGCAGTCCGGCAGCCCTCAGGGGATGTCCACTTGCCAGCGGGGAGCAGGCCTAAACTGCAGTCAGACATCCTTAGCACTGCTGAGAAGGCAAGAGAGGCTCCCACCACCATTGCTGTACTGGCAGCCATCAGCCTGGCTTGTGGCTGAGCAGAGCTCCTCCCATGTGAGAGCACCCTGACCACCAGGGGGCAGCTCCTTCATTGAGCATCTGCCCCCTGGTTGTCAGTGTGGGTCATAGTGACCAGTCATTCCCAGTCTTTCTGCTGTTAGGGTCAGTTTGCATATTACCCTTTTACTATATAGGATAGAGGCCTAGTGCACGGGTGGGGGCCGGCTGGTTTTCCCTGAAGGGTGTCCCGGATCAGGGTGGGGGTCCCGCTTGGGTGCCTGGCCAGCCTGGGTGAGGAGATGATGGCTGCAGCTAGTCGCACCCCCTTCAGGGTGGGGTTCCCCACTGGGGTGCCTGGCCAGTCTGGGTGAGGGGCTGAGGGCTGTTTTCAGGCTGGTGGGTGACTGAAGTTCCCAACCTCTCCTTTTTTTCTTTTTCCTTTTTTCATTCTGGGATTTATTTACCTTCTATGGCTGCCACTAGAACCGAGAGCCGGCTTTATCTCTGAGGCTCAGCTCCAGCTCTAAGACCTCGGCTGCTGAAAGCAGGTTTCTGGGGTTTGTTTAGCTTCTATAATTGCAACATTGTTTCTTAGAGTGCAGCTCAGAGGCCGGTAGCGGCAGGCGGGGAACCTTGGCTTCCTCCGTCACTGGAGCAAGCAAGCCTCCTGTTCGCTTCAGCTGCCTGGCTGCCGGCCGCCATCTTGGTTGGCAGTTAATTTGCATATCTCCCTGATTAGCCAATGGGAAGCGTGTCAGAGGTATGGTTAATTACCATGTTTGTCTATTATTAGATAGGATAAATATAAATCTGTTCTGGTGTTGATGAATTACTGGTCAAATCTAATCTCCACCTATGTTTTTTAGGGAGGGAAGTCAAATATATTGTACAATCATTAAAATGTTAACTCAATTTAAATCTAGGATCTAAATTTTGATATTTTAATTTCTTTTGAATGTAAGTCACTTTTTGCAAGCGAGGCAACAGAATCAAACGAAGGCAGTCTTGTCCCCTAGGGATCCAGGCCAAGTCTTGCAATCTTTAGTAAAATGACATCATAATACAAGGTGCTTACAATAGGGTTATAAACTCTAAACAACAACCACTTAGTTACATTTTTCCTTAGTAAACAGCCAAAAGTCCAATCCTTAAAGGCATGATATACAGAAAATCTTGACCTATAAAGGACATAATGACTCAAATTATATGCTGGCCAACATATTTGTGAAACAAATCAGAACTGGCCAAAGATTAGTGAATAGAGAAAGTTTTTACATTTTGAAAGCTTGCTCTGAGGCAGGGGTCCTCAAACTACGGCCCGTGGGCCACATGCAAATACAAATATTGTATTTGCTCCCATTTTGTTTTTTTACTTCAAAATAAGATATGTGCAGTGTGCATAGGAATTTGTTCATAGGTTTTTTTAAAACTATAGTCCGGCCCTCCAATGGTCTGAGGAACAGTGAACTGGCCCCCTGTTTAAAAAGTTTGAGGACCCCTGCTCTGAGGTTTAAAAAATTCCTGGTTGCTGTTAATAAGAAAGCAAGTTAAAATATTATAGATGCACCACACCGATATTTGATTTTGCCGAGGTCTTCCACTAGAAATGAAGTTAAGAGATTAATATAGGGGATAAGATACTTGCATATTTTCAACATAAGTCACTTACTAATTAGAAAGCTGACATAGTGCATTCTTCCATTTGCCCCAGGAACAAACTGACAAAACCATTTAAATCTTTTTTTTTTTAATATATTTTATTGATTTTTTTACAGAGAGGAAGGGAGAGAGATAGAGAGTTAGAAACATCGATGAGAGAGAAACATCGACCAGCTGCCTCCTGCACATCTCTTACTGGGACCAGCTGCCTCCTGCACATCTCTGACCGGAATCGACCTGGGACCTTTTAGTCCGCAGGCCGACGCTCTATCCACTGAGCCAAACCGGTTTCGGCCTGACAAAACCATTTAAAAGAAAGAAATGCTCAGCTCTAAAAAGGGTGGTGGCAGCAACACTATCCACTACAGACTGACCTCCCATTTTCCCATACAATTAACATTGCTATTCTTCAATGATACAGGTTCATGTGGGAAAATTTGTCACAAGCTTTTGCCAGGGCCAGGAGATGGAAAATGGAGCATGTCCTAATTAACTGTTAGTAAGCTCAGTTAACATCTTTAGGTTGGGCACATAGAACCTGGCCATAGCTTTGTTAGACATCTTCAAACAACAGAATTCCTTAGTCCTTAGCCAGTTTCTGCTCAATGTCTTAAAGCTGGACTCAGTTTCATCTGACTCGTCTCAGGTCTGAGGTGGATGCTAGTCATCAAAGCCTGTAATGTCATTGTAGGAGTAACCCTGCACCTTTGTTTGCATGGTAGGCGATATGCAGCTAGTAAAATCCTGGCAGGAACACCAGGATGCCGGTGATCTGTAGGGGATGGCCTAGTCTGCCCAGCACTTTTTTTGCTGATATAGCCATGCAGGAGGGCACCCGTGATGATGAGAAAGGTGTCAATCAAAAACAGCTCTGCAGCAAGTGCTGTGATCTTATACGGGATCTCAGGAGGGCTTTTCTTAAACTGAAGGTCAATGTAGCCATCCTGTGTGCTGGAGAGTCTTGAGTACTTCATTTACCACTGGGGATTCAGTAGTTAGGTTGGCTATGACATGTCGATACAGCTACAGTGGGGGTGCGGCATCAGGCCACCAGCTCACACATGGTTGGCAGCAGAAATGACCAATCCTCACTGCAGGCCTCACTTAACTGTCCTCTGCCTATTTTGCTAAATCAAGTTTTATTGGAACACAGCAAAGCTTCTTTGTTTATGTATTGCCTACGATGTCTTTTGCACTGCAATAGCAGAGTTGAGTAGATGTATAGAGAATGTATAGCTCTCAAAACCTAAATTGATTACTATCTGGCTCTTTAGAGAAAAATGTGCTGACCACTGATACACTATACACATATATGTGTGTATTTATGTATATATTATATCTATAGGTATATAAATTATATAGATGTATAAATATGTATTTACATAAATATACATTATAAACATATTTTAGCAATCCACATAATACACAAACAGAAAATATAAGCATTACTATTTACTTATTATTTACAAAGTGCCAAGCATTTTGCATGTATAGGTGCACATAATTTTAATATTTATTTGGCAGTTAATATTCTTTTGTAGAGAGGAGGAAATTGAGGCTCAGAGAGATTAAGTGACATATTCAAGATTGCACAGTGAATAAGTAGCAGAGCGGTGCCATAAACTTATGCATATGACCTAAGGGCCCAGGCTGCTTAAACTAAATGATGGTGCAGCTTCATACAGCCTTTACTGCAAGAAGTCACATGTGGAAGGGGCCATGGGCATTTGCAGCTACTTAGCTATGAAGAAGGGCTCATGGAGGAGGAAGGGGTGGTTTGCTATTCAAGTCGTTAGGAAGGTGTGTGTGTGTGTTTGTGTGTGTGTGTGTGTGTGTGTGTGTGTGTGTGTAATGTACTATGATCACTCAGAATCCCCAGAAAGCCATCTTTTTTTTGCTCTAAAAGGAAAGAACAATTCAAGCTCCCCTGTGGTTGTCATAAGTTCACTCTGGCATATGTACCTGTCAGCATCTATGATCACATGGAAACTGTTAGTTTATCAATGTAACACTGAAAGTGGCAGGAAGCTAAAGACTTTTTATAGGAATTGCAGGAAATTCTGAGCAGTAATGCAATGTATTTATATTTGGAAAATAATCTTTAGAATCTGCCAGCATGTAACATTACCTATGTCACCTTTTTGGTAATTTTTACAACTAGATAAAGTTTACAAATTGAAGTTCCTCCTGAGTCTGTCCCAAGGATAAACTTTTGGTATTCCAAAGTTGTAGTTAGCCATGGACAGTCATGTATGGCTCTTTCAAAGTTCTATCACTACTTTCAACAGATAATAAGGAAAATTTCTTCTACAGCCATTGGGAGAAGAAAATATCAGTAGCCAGGTTAAGATTTCAAATCTGCATTGGGAAAGAAGTTGACCTCACTCGGGATGTGGAAGAGCCCAGACAAAGGCTAGTTAGGTAATAATTGACATCTCCCCGTCTCTGCTCTCAGACATTGAGTTGATTATGCTTTTTAAATACTTTATGAATTCCATCTGGATCTCTTCAGGGTCACCCTCAAGATTCCAGTGCACCAGCTTTAGCTTGTTCAAGGGTGGCGACAAAGACAGGTTTTCTTCATCCCTGCCAGAGCCTGGTTTGTGGTGTATAATTAACAGACATTGAGAACTGAGTTTATAAGAACTGCTGCTGAGCAAAGCAGGCATACCACATCTGGATTTCCTTCAGCTGACTTGGGATGTCAGCATTGAAGATGATCACCACTCTTGAGAGTCCTGCATCAGCGCTGACCAGCAAGACTCAAACTTTGGGTTGCCGCCACACTCCCATAGCTCAAATTCTCACCTTGTGCCTTTGCTGTTGCTGGTAACATGTGGGTTCTCAAGTTCCAGGATTCCCCCTTCTTGGGTTGGGTTATAGTCAGTGATGCCAGAATATTCTGTCAGGAAGTTGGCCAAAACAGTTTTCCACTCTGGCAGGGCCCCACACAAAGGACCCAGGACTTAAGCAACCCGTCCATGGACAGCAGGCTCACTGGAGCCCACTCCAGCTCCGGGTGCACGTACTTGTACACCTGGTGCCTTCCTTTGTGCACTCCCTTGCATCAACTCTGTAAATGTCCTGTAGGTGGTTTATTGCTCATTAATTACTAAGGCCAATAATTAAACATATATCTTATAGTACTTATTACAATTTAAAAGGGATGGTAACAGCTTTATTCCAAATGCAATTAGGAAACTGAGAGATTCAGGGGTCCTCAAACTTTTTAAACAGGGGGGCAGTTCACTGTCCCTCAGACCGTTGGAGGGCCGGACTATAGTTTAAAAAAAAAACTATGAACAAATTCCTATGCACACTGCACATATCTTATTTTGAAGTAAAAAAACAAAACGGGAACACATACAATATTTGTATTTGCATGTGGCCCGTGGGCTGTAGTTTGAGGACCCCTGGATTAGAGCTTAAAAACATCTTCTTTCATGGATTTGGGATTTAAGCTAATTCCTAGCATGTGGGTGCTTAAACAAATTCATGTTCTTGCATTTGGTAAAATTTTTTCCAATAAAGATGTATATTTAAAAATGTGTGATTTTTTAGTTGAATGTGCAAAAATAAGTATGTCATGCCTTGGATCAGCCTTTTTTAGGGTGTTGAATAGGACTTTGTATGTGTTTAGATTGTATTCAGCCAAAAGTAAAATTGTCTCGAAGCTCATGTTGAAACTCTTAAGTGCAATATTTATTGCTTTTCAAGGTTTTAAATTTATATGCAGATATACTGTTATGAAACCTTATTTGATATTCAAGTGTTCACTTTATATCTTCCACTCCCCCTGAGGACTGTTTTTACTATCAATACACACTTTTTATGTCGTTTTCGTTATTACTAGTAATGCTACTAGTGGCAATACACTTTAACAGCAGTAAATAATCATTGCTGGGGAAGTTGTTTATGGTCCTAGAAATATAATACTTAAAAATATTTTTGCAGGGTTTTATTCAGACTTCATTATGTAGCAAGCTTTAATTTAAAAAAGAATAAAGGAGCCCTAGCCTGTTTGGCTCAGTGGATAGAGCATCAGTCTGTGGACTGAAGGGTCTCAGGTTCAATTCTGATCAAGGGCATATGCGTGGGTGTGGGCCCAATTCCCAATGGGGGGCATGCAGGAGGCAGCCGATCAATGATTCTCTCTCATCATTGATGTTTCTATCTCCCTCTCCATCTCCCTTCTTTGAAATCAATAAAAATATGTTTTTGTTTTTTTAAAAAAAGATAAAGGAAAATCAAGTAGAGAAGGAACAAAAAGCAACTAAATGATGAGCTGTTGAACATTTGGGTGATATAAATTTATGTAAATCTCAAAAGTATGAGAAAAAACAACAATCTAGCTCTCCATGGTGAAATAAACAAGGTGGGAGCTGTCTCTTCCCAAACTGTATTTTAATGTGTTTCTATTTTTAATGTGTTTCTATTTTATTCTTTTTATATAATGGTGGATAGTAATTAATTTATTTGGCATTTATCATGCCAATGTTACTTCATGCATATCTAATATACCTTAATTAGAATTGGGAGGAATTTTCTGATATAATGGACTAACTCTAATGCAGTACATAATTCCCACTGCAGTTTACTAATTAATATATTCTTACTCTAGAATATAAAGAGTGATATTGGAATTTATACTAAATGAAATACCAGTAGTTTAAAAATTGGTTAATATTTATGTTGGTGCTTAATACCTCCTTTATAAGGACAAATTACCCAGCAACCAGTTTTCCTTCTGAACTATATTTCTATTTTGTATTTTGTTGATTGGAAATCTTACAAGTTGAACTGGATTTCTGTTAGTTGAACTAGCCTCAGCTCTGGAGAGTCAGGTTATGAGAATTGAATCCTAGCATGTGGGTGCTTAAACAAATTCATGTTCTTGCATTTGGTAAAAAAGAAACTAGAATCCCCATTTTTGTGTGATTGTGATATAAAGCTTGGTAAATTCAATATTTTTTACTGCCTTTGGTGTACATAATTACTCTATGTCAATGGTTCTCAACCTTGGCTGCACATTAGAATCATCTGGGAATCTTTTTAAAATCCTGATTTCTGGGCCTCATCCACTGGAAATTCTGTTTCTTTGTTACTAATGTTGTGGCCCCACCCCATAACAAAGAAACAGAATTTCCGGAGGATGAGGCCCAGAAATCAGGATTTTAAAAAGATTCCCAGGTGATTCTAATGTACAGCCAAGGTTGAGAACCACTGCTCTATGTGATTTCTATGAGTTAACTCCATTTTTAATGCTTGGGAAAAATTGTTTAAAACTCATGTTCCCATGGCCATGTTTCTAGACTGTATTATATTTCTACCTCTACTACTTCTAATAAAAATTTTTAGTCTTTCTTTTTATTATTTTTTAACAAAAAAGCATTCTGATCACTTAAATGGGTTTTAGATATGAGTGCAGAATCAGTTTAAAATCAAGAGTTATCCTCTGAACATTGTAGGCAATTGTCAGACAGTCAGATGGACCTATGTTTTATTTTATCCTCACCCAAGGATATTTTTGTTTATTTACTTATAGAGTGAGGGGCAGGGGATAGAGAAAGAGAACATGATGTGAGATAGAAACATCAGTCAGTTGCCTCCCATATGTGCCCTGACCCGGGGATTGAACCTGCAACCTAGGTATGTGCCCTGACTGGGAATCGAACCTGCAGCCTTTTGGTGTACAGAACAACACTCCAACCAACTGAGCCACCCAGCCAGGGCTGAACCTACACTTTAAATTTCAGCACCTATTACTCAGAAAAGACCTAAATTAAAAACAAAACAAAACCATGTCCTTTTTTTTACTGGGAAAATACTGCTTTTACTTTTTGCCATTCATTTAGAATTAGAGGTTCAATTCAAAGACAGAGACTAAATCACGTTGTCATTTCTAAAGGACTCGAGTAAACTGCTCCTGGCAGAAGTGTTCCTTTCTCTCCAACCCCAACATGGCAGACTTAACCACGCCCATCGCTGGTCTCCTGGAATGAGATGTCATGTCCTTAAAGTAATGAAATTCATAGTAGTTGTAGCTACCACTTATTGAGCTGTTATTAATGCCAGAAACTTTACTAAGTCTTTTCATATATGATCTCTCCCTCCAGTTCCTCATCCTCCTGATCCCACATAGAATAAATCTAAAAGATTTACTGACGGGTATTCTCTTTTGAAGCATCTTGACAACTACACAGTTTAATAATGTTGGAAATTGGGGCGGGGGTGGAACACAGTTGAACAATCAGCATGAAGCTGCCTGTCAGACTTACAATCAAAATGCAAATGTGAATATTTAAATACCTTTTGCTACAGCACAGCAAAAGGGAGAGAGTTCAATAAAGTACACTGCAGGAACCGGGGTGACAAATGCCTTTTCAATTTTCTGGAAGTTGCATAGAGTAAAGCATACTACAGTAAATTAGGCTTTCTACTGTAACAGGTTTGTTTTTTCATTTAGGAAAGGAAAAAGATCAAACTCCAAATCACTTCCCATTTCATCTGCTCTGACAGCTTTAACTGAAGCAAAGTAGTTTCCTGATTATTACCTTTAGTCATAATAATATTTCTCTCGCACTTCTCCGACACGTATGACACATCCTTTGCTGTTGTCAATGTATCATAGCGTTTCCCCTCTGTATTTACCTTGCTTTGTTCTAAACCAGCTGTATCAAGTAGATATAATTTTTGGATGTTACTTTTCTAGCATCACAACCTGCCATTTGAGTGGAAACGCCTGGATAAACAAAATTTAATTTTTTGAAGTGTTTATTCTTAGACTTTGTGGAAATTCAGATTTACATTTTCTTTCATTTTTTCACTGAGTTCTGTGCTGACAAGATAAGTGGTTCTTTCTGGGAACTGGAGTTTATCTAGACCACAGGAGCTCTGTGTTTCTAAAAACTGATATAAGAAAATCTACACAAACACACACAAAAGTAAAAAGATTTTTTCAAAAGCGATCTCTTCTGAATGGATTTGCTAAGGGATTGCTTCCAAAAGCCAGTTCTAACAGTACATACGCTTATTTTACACATTATTAACTATTTGTCAAAGAAAACAGGGCAGAGAAAATTAAGTAATTAGGAATCCATTGCCAATTATAGGGAGTAATTACACATGAGGACACAATTATTTGAAATTATAGTGGAAATCAACATGAAAACATGATTACCACGCCTAATGGCAGAGAAGTCAGCTGGAGAACATGACTTTTTTGATATTCATTGAATCACCTGCTATCCTGAGCTGGGCTCTGTTCAAAGGCCACAAAAGTTGTTATAGTTTAAAAAAATCTTTGATCTTAAGGGATTTAGTCTAGTGAGAAGGATCAAATTCACAAGCGCTGACTCTCACACAGGGGAGAGTGAACTGGTCTGGAAATGAGATTCTTGATTAATCAGAAAAATCTTCCAGAAAACAGCTTTTGATTTGTGGTGGGACGATTGAAGGGAAATATCAGCAACCCGACTGAGCTAGCTGACAGCTTAGGTGAGAAAAGCATGCAATTTGGCATCTTGAAGTTTGACTTCTCTCTTCACTAGCCATGTAACCTGGAAGATATTTAAGTTCTCTGAGTTTTACTTTCCATGTCTTAAAACAAGACTAATAATCTTTATCTACTTGCTAGCACTGTTGGGAAAATCAAGTGAGATATCATTTGAAAGTGTTTAACATAGTCCTCCACACAGATTCTCTGACTGAGAATTTGGCTGTATTCTCTAACTGCTCATGTATAGTGTCAAGCCCCTATCAGTGGTTCTCAACCTTCCTAATGCCGAGACCCTTTAATACAGTTCCTCATGTTGTGGTGACCCCCAACCATAAAATTATTTTCGTTGCTACTTCATAACTGTAATTTTGCTACTGTTATGACTCGTAATGTAAATATCTGATATGCAGGATGTATTTTCAGGGGTCGCGACCCACAGGTTGAGAACCGCTGCGTGGCCCAGATGCACGTCTGCCTCTGAGTTGCAGCACCTGGTCCAGGTTAGTGGGGAATCAGCCTGAAGTGGGACGGTAGGCAGGCCCTGGAGAGAGGCCAGGTGAAGAGCGTTTGAGAACACGATTGACACTAATAAAAGCAGCAGTGGGTTGGGGCTGCTCAGCTTAGAAGCACTATATCGGCAAGACTGGAAATATGTAAAACTTAAGCAACAAATGGAGGAAAAATGATAAAGCCAAGGTCAACATGAAAAAGGATCTGAACACAGAGGCAAAGAACTCCTTTGATGAATGGTAATTTTTTTAAAATTTAAATTCTTTATTGTTTAAAGTATTACACGAGTCTCCTTTTACCCCATTGACTTCTCCCTGGCCACTCCCACTCCCCAGCACATGCCCTCACCCCACTACTGTCTGTGTCCATGGGTTATGCTCATATGCATGCATACAAGTCCTTCGGTTGATCTGTTACCCTCCCCTCCCTTGCCTTCCCTCTGAGGTTGGAAGGTCTGTTCGCTGCTTCTATGTCCCTGGATCTAGGTAATTTTCTTGAGAACAGACATCAGTGTTCTGTGATTTAAGAATTGGTTTGTAATAACCTAACGAAGGCACAAATGAGGAAACCCCTGTGTCACAGGAGTGGGAAAACTCGGCGCTTCGAGAAATACCCCTGATCACTGATAATTAGAAGGTCCCAAAGTAAACTAATTTATGGGGTAATTTTTACACCTCTTGGCTTCTGTAAAAAACCAACAACAGGATTATATTGGGAGTTGTCCTGCTTCAGAAGGTCCTCGGTGAAAAGAGCCAACTAACAAGGGAAGATCTCATGTGCCCAGATGCTCTTCCCTTGGTTGCGACAAGACTTCTTTCTAAAATTTTTTAAAAATTTCTTTCTTTCTTTACTAAGTGCCCAGCAACTGTCAGATAGTGACAGCTTTTCATCCATGAATAATCTAATAGTTTATTAGAAGTGGTTACTTACATATGAGTGGACACTTGGCTTCCCTTATACAGTATTAACTTTTCTTGAGTATTGCCTTTAGACATGGACTTGATACTAGAGAAATGGATGGTAGCTTCAGGTCAAATTTGTATGCATCAAATCAGATTTATTTCTGAAAGGCCCCTGTTCCACAGAATCAGAAAATGGTAGGGCTGAAGGGCAGAGTGAAAGGTCACCTGCTCTATTCCCCTACCTCTGTGCAGTCCACGGAGTGACCCAACTGTAATACACATGTTAATTGCACTTATTCTGCTGAGCTTGGTAGCATGCCATTTTCTGCCTCTGTCCCTCAGCTGCAAATTCTATAGCCTGACATTTGTTTCACTGATAACACTGATAATTGCTGCCATAATGTCATCTTATAAGACATGATCTGATTTTGTGATTGAAATAGCAGATGCTACTATTATTTGATTTCTTTCTAAAAAAAAACTAAAACAAACAAAAAAACCCCCAACCCACTTGGCTTTTGTCTAATCCTTTCTGATTTGGTTTTTCTAAAATTCTGAGGTCGACTTGCTAGTCAAGGGTGAGTGTATCCTGTGAATGTATAAACAACTCTCAGAGACCGTAGGAAACAAGAACGCTGAACTTTTGGACCTCATAGCCTCCTTTTTGGATCCCTTTCAATAAAATGTGTTGTGTTTTGTTTTGTTTTTGTTAATCCTCACCTGAGGTTATTTTTTTCCATTGATTTTTAGAGAGAGTGGAAGGGAGGGGGAGAGACAGAAAGAGAGACACATTGATGTGAACGAGGGTTTCCCTGCAGGCCGGAGGGGGAGCGCCGGCGGTTGCTGCAGGGGACAGGGGTCCCCGAGGCCGTGGAAAAGGATTTGAACGACATCCGCAGCGAGTACCATTCCGTCGTGCTGCC
>NW_005871921.1:0-7825 GCF_000147115.1 Myotis lucifugus
TCTCAACTTTTCTAATGCCACGACCCTTTAATACAGTTCCTCATGTTGTGGTGACCCCCCAACCATAAAATTATTTTCGTTGCTACTTCATAACTGTAATTTTGCTACTGTTATGAATCGCAATGTAAATATCTGATATGCAGGATGTATTTTCATTGTTACAATTGAACATAATTAAAGCATAGTGATTAATCACAAAAACAATATGTAATTATATATGTGTTTTTCCGATGGTCTTAGGCGACCCCTGTGAAAGGGTCGTTCGACCCCCAAAGGGGTCACGACCCACAGGTTGAGAACCGCTGACCGTCAGCCTTAAGTAATGGTAAGGTGTGTGACCCCCTACACACACACACACACACACACACACACACACGCATATATATGTAGCTTTCCATAGAATATGTAGTCTTTTATTAGTTGTGTGTTTGTTTTTTGGTGTGTTTTGTTATTCTTTTTTTTTTAAAGGGTCTCTCATCATTGGGCGTCTTTGTTTCTTCACTCAACATTATACCCTGAAAAGGCATTGTTTCTAGGTGCGGATCCACCCCATTCTTTTTTATTACTGTACAGTATGGTATTCTACCACAGCTTACTTAGCCACTCCCCTGTTGAAGGGTAATTAAAGAGTTTCTAATATTTCAAATAACAGGTACGTTGTTTAAAAGAACTGCAACGTTGCAGGAATCTATGTTGGAAAGTCTCAGTACTCAAGAGGGACCCATGACGCTCGCTCACTTGGTAATGAGAAGGGACACAGATGGCAGGGGTTGCAGGGAGAAGGCCTGGGTCAGCCGTCAGGAGCCCAGGTTTGAGGCCTCTTCCCCTCTCTGGGCTTCCGTTTCCCCATCTCTAAAACAAACAAGTCGGGATGCCAGTGGCTCTCAACCTTGGTTACTCATCTGAATCACCTGGGAAACTCTAACTTAAAAAACAAACAAAAAAGTAAACAAAAACAGTGCCCGCCCCCATCTCCTAGAGGTTCTGATTCTATTGGTCTATTTTTAAAGCTCCCCGGGCAGCTCTGATATGCAGCAAGGCTTGAGACCAGGGCTTCTCTAACTTTAAAGTGCCCACAAAACACCCGGAACCTCCTTAAACTGCACTTCCTGACCCTGTAGGTCTGGGCTGAGCCTGCGATTCCACCTCTAACAAGCTCCCAGATGCCACCCATGTTGCTGTTCCCAGATGGTATTTTGAGCAGAAGACTAGATTCTCTAAGCTCTCTTTAATGCTAATGTCCCTTTTGACCACCCCGTTTCCACACTGACCTTCAGCCACTAACACGGGCCTGAGGTTGGTGTGCAGCAGGGGTCCTCAAACTTTTTAAACAGGGGGCCAGTTCACTGTCCCTCAGACCGTTGGAGGGCCGGACTATAGTTTAAAAAAAAACTATGAACAAATTCCTATGCACACTGCACATATCTTATTTTGAAGTAAAAAAAACAAAACGGGAACAAATACAATATTTGTATTTGCATGTGGCCCCCGGGCCATAGTTTGAGGACCCCTGGTGTGCAGAGTGTGCCTGAGAGCCCAGGTGCAAAACAGAATGGCTCCCCGGGACCAGCAGGGCCGCTGGAGAGGCCCAGGGGCACCGGGTTGGCAGGGCTTGTTCCTGTAGGAGCTCCTGTCTCAGCCATGATTTAGGCAACAGTTGGCCCAGGGACCTCCAAGAGGAGGCACAGTTTCCAATCAGGCCAGCTGAGCCAAGCTGCAGGAATTCAGGGCAGATCCTGGGAGGAGGCCTGCTTCGAGGACCTGCATCAGATGTCAGGAAGGGGGTTCCCCTAACAAGACAGGGTAGCGTTAGCACAGTCTTTCGTTTTTCCAGTGTCCCTTCTGTTTACCATATTGATAGGCGTGTTCATCCATAGGGAACCAATTAGAATTAGGACCGCCAGTTGTTTTACCTGTGAAGTCATGTGGTTATTTTGAGTTTTATACTGTTTCTGTTTCGAGGTCCTTTCAAAGTATTCCACCAGATGTTACCTGATTTTAGGTTTAACCCACTTAGAAAGTGAGATGAGTGGACAGCTTTGAGACTGACTCCTGAATGTTCTGGGAAAGTAATCTCTAGTCTGTCCCTAAAATCTCCTTTTGATTCCTTTTTTCTCTGCTCACAAGACTGAATCAAGAGCCAATCAGTTTTGCCCGGCCGGTGTGGCTCAGTGGTTGAGCATTGACCCATGTACCAAGAGGTCAATTCCCAGTCAGGGCACAGGCCTGGGTTATAGGCTTGATCCCAGTGGGGGCCATGCAGGAGGCAGCTAATCCGATCGCTGTTTCTCTCTCATCAATGTTTCTCTCTCCCTTCCTCTCTTCCTAAAAAATTAATAAAAACGTATTTTATAAAATGTCCACAGAACTTGTATGCATATATGCATAATCCACAGACAAGCAATAGGGTGGCAGAGGCCGGGGGGGGTGTGGCCAGGTGAGGGCAGACAGCCAAGCATAAGGGGTCATTGGGAGAAAAAAGGGGCATATATAATACTTTCAACAATAAAGATTTTTTTAAAATACAGAAAAAATAATCAACAACAAAAATAAATAAATACTAAAGATTCAATCACTTTTTTTGTTATTTAGTTTTTTAATCGACTTTATTTTTAGAGCAGTTTTAGGTCCACAGTGAAATTGAGAGAATACTCATATAGCTCAGGACCCCTCCCCAACTCCCCATCTTCAACATCCTGCACCGGAAGGAACATTTTAAAATCAGTGAACCTGCCCAGCTGTCATGGCTCAGTGGTTGAGCATCAACCTATGAACCAGGAGGTCACTGTTTGATTCCCCATCAGAGCACATGCCTGGGTTGTGGGCTCAGTCCTTAGCGAGGGGTTGCGGGGGTGGACATGCAGGAGGTAGCCGATCAATGATTCTCTTTCATCATTGATGTTTCTATCTCTCTATCTCTCTTCCTTCCTCTCTGAAATCAATAAAAAATATAAAATCAAATCAGTGAGCCTCCACTGACATGTCTTTATCACCCAATGTCCACAGTTTACATTAGGGTGTAGGTTTGGGAGTGTACATCCTGTGGGTTTTGACAAATGTCAAAATATAACACTGTAATGGCATGTATCCACCACGATAGTATTATGCAGAATAGTTTCACTGCCCTAGAAATCCTCTGTGCTCTACCTGTTCATCGGTCCCTCCATCCTAACCCCTGATCTTTTATTATATCCATAGTTTTGCCTGTTCTAGAATGTCATAAAGTTAGAATAAAACAGTATATAACCTTTTCGGATTGGCTTCTTTCATTTAGCAATGTGCATTTTAGGTTCCTCCGTGTCTTTTCAGGACTTGATCACTCATTTCTTTTTAGCACTGAATATTTCATGGTCCAGATGTACCACAGTTTATCCGTCCACCTACTGAAGGACATCTTGGTTGCTTCCAAGTTTGGGTAATTATGCATGAAGCTGCTATAAACATCTGTGTGCAGGTTTTTGTGTGGGCGTGTTTTCAGCTCTTTTGGGTAAATACCAACAAGTGATGTGGGATTGTATAGTACAAGCATGTTTAGTTCTATAAGGAACTGCCACCCTGTCTTCCAAACTGGCTGTGCCATTTTTCATTCCTACGGGCAATGAATGAGAGCTCCTGTTGCTCCACAGCCTCACGAGCATTCGGTGCTGCCAGTGTCCGGGATGTTAGCCATCCTAATAGGTGTGTAGTGCGTCTTGTTTTAATGTGTAGTTCCCTAAGAGCACTTGCTGTGGAGCATCTTCTCATATGCTTATCTGCCATGTGTGTATCTTCTTTGGGGAGGTGTCTGTTCAGGTCTTTTGCCCGTTTGTTAAAATCAGGTTGTGCATATTCTTCTTGTTGAGTTTTAAGAGTTCTTTGTTTATTTTGGATAGCAGTCTTTTATCAGATCTCACTTTTGAAAATATTTTCTCCCTCTTTGTGGCTTGTCTTCTCATTGTCTTAATTCCGGTCACTTTTTACAGGGACGGTCCCAGAAATTCACTGTTAGTAAATTCTGACCTGTTTTCTGGGCTCTCTTGAAGCCTGCTGGTTTGGCGTGCTTGTTGGGGGTCCCTGAAGTCTGACCCTGGGTTAGTCTGTTCTGCCTTTTTCATTGATAATTTAGGATTTGATCTTCCTACCAACGTGTGAATTAGTTGGCAGAGGTCTGGCAGGCCTGGATCATAGGCCCCTGGGAGAGTCTGGATTTTTCAATAAAGAGGTGTCTGTCTCGTCAGGGTTTGGGGAAACCTTGGACAATAGCTCTTAGTTGTGCTGAGAACAGGGTTTAAGCTCTGTGGTACAACACACGTGTGGTTCTCAAAAGAGGTGTCTTTGTAAAGGAAACCGATGGTTTGGAGTGTAGGGGCTTGTTAGGGAAAGGCCAGGGATCCGGGCAAGGGGAAGGAAGAGGGAGAGGGTGGAGGGATTGGGGTCAGATCCAAGCAGGAGTGGAAAAGAGGGTTTGCTGAAGAGGGGTGCTGGAGGGTGGGAGTTTAATGAGGGAGCCAGTTTTATCCCAGATCGTTTTTACACTTTAAGTCATCGCGTTCCTTGTTTAGCCTTAACCAAAAAATTCTTTGAAGAATTGGAATTCTGTCTAGAAACATCAGAGTTCCAATTAAAAAAAAAATGCTGCTCATGAGGCCTGAGGAATTGTATCCCATTGTGTTCTAAGACACCTCTCAAATGAGCAGTTCTAGGTAAGGGTCCCCAAAGTGTCCACTGAGGGCCCCAATCATCCTTGGCTCAGTTCTGCCACTTAGAGAAGGATAGGAGTTATCATGGGTAATGGGACCCCAGAAAGGGCTGCTTTCCCATAGGGGACGCGAGTCAGACTGAGACGACTCCTGATTACACTCAGTGGAAAGTTGCAGTCAGTGGAAGGTGCTCTTGACCTTGTATCTGGGGTCCTTGGCCTAATGGTCAGTGACCTCTGAGCACAGACCCAGTGGTCTGAGTTCCTGGCAGATGGAACTTAGAGAGAGGGAATATGTTCTCTCTGAGCCGAAACACAGCTCTCAGGACAAACAGCCAGGATGGAAGGACACTCTCATCTGGTTTTATTGGTGACTCACAGCAAAGTTTGTCCTCACGGTGCTGGTCTGGTGAGAACTGCCTGCTCTCCAGTCTGTGAGGTTGATTCACACAGCCAGCTTACAGGACCCTCCTCCTCATGACAAAGCACTAAGGACACCGGACAAAACAAAGAGAATTACACGTCCAGGTGGACAAGTCTCCTGAGCAGTGAGGCTCAAGGGGCCCCGGTGGACATCACACCTGGACAAGAAGGAAGGTCCACAGGGACAGGCAGGTCAGGCTGGATCTGAGTCATGGCACCAAAGATTACAGTCCAAAAATCAAACGAAACCTGAGACAAAATTAGCCAAGGCTGTTTATCTATAAACTTGCAGCCACAAGGGAACTGTATATCGTTGCTGTCATTTCAGCCAGGATTCAGAGGTATCTCAAAAAAGAGTACATTTTATAGAAGAAAAAAAAAAAAGAGGAAATATTGACAGTCTATGATTGGCAAGCATTCTATCAGGGAGGATTTTTAGAAACGGGAGACTCAGCTTGACCTTCAAGTACACTTGGCAGTCCTCGATGGGCTCACTAGCCATAATTCGCAAGAGTGGGAAAGTTTCAGGCTTCCCTGTCTCCTCAGGAGAACTATTTTAAGAGATGCCTTGACTCTGGGGGACATAGGCGGATGTCCGGGCCAGGCCGAGGCCCCGCAGGGCTCCCCCTTCCTTTGGGCAGTGATGTGTTGTTCTTGGTCCCAAGAGTGCAATTCTTGGGACACAGTTTCCTGCTGGTGCAAAGCCACTGTGGTAAAGAGTAACAAAGATGAATGAAGCATGGGCCATACCCTTTCCAGCCAAGGAGACAGCTCCGACTGAACAGTTTTTTGAGACCTGACAAGATGTAGGAAGTGATGTAATGGAGCTACAGTGAGGGCAGGAGACGTTAACCTTGATTCCGTTCACCAGGAGCCCCCGGGGAGTGACTGGAGCGAGGCTGGGTGTTTTCATCCAGGTAGTAATTGCTGAGCACCTGCTCATGTCGGGCCCTGTGCTAAGTGCTGGGGACACAGCAGTGAGCCTCTTGGTCCTTGCTCATGGTCAGACAGACAGGACAGACTCTGAATAAGCCATTACAAGTGTGCTGAGTGTTGGAGGAGAAGCACAGAAGGCCAGGGGAGCCTGAGACAGGGCTGTGCAATGACTGGGCTAGAGCAAGCATTTCATAATTATGAAATATTTTAACTAAGTCTACCTGGAGAGTTAGTGAGGCCAAGAGATAGGAAGGGGGTTGCTGTGGCCTGAGAGTTCCAGACAGAGCGGATAGCATGTGTTAAGGCTCTGAGGTGGCAAAAAGGATGACATGTTCAAGGAAGTGAAAGGAGTTCAGTGGGCTGGGATCAGAGAAGAAGGGGAGAAGGGGGCTTGAGGCTGGAGGGGAGGACATGCAGAGCCTTATAAACCATACCTAGATGGCTGGACTTTGTCCACAGGCAGTAGGAAGCTGTTGAAGGGTTTTATACAAAGATGTGATGTTGGGTTTTCACCCTGAAAAGATAATTTAGGCTGGCATGTAAAAAAAAAAAAAAAAAAAAGAGGATTGGAACCAGCAGGAGTAGACAGGGGAGCAGCCATTTGGGAGCTGAGATAGCGGCCTGGGCCCAGGTGGGACGGTGAGGATGGAGAATGGAGAGTGGTTTCATGAGGTGGTTTAGGACATAGACTTGATGGGCCTCAGTAATTGAGGATATGTTTGGGCTGAGGAGAGGGAGTTTTCAAGAGTCATTCCTGGGTCTGTCCATACCACTGTTGCCATTCCTGTAGGGGTACAAGTGCGTGCGGGGGGCGGGATCCTACCTTCAGTTCTCAATTCCTTGAGTGTGAAGTGCCTATGAAGCATCCAAGCAGATATGTTGAGTTAATGAATGAGTTTACGGGGTTTGAGGGCTGGAAGGGAGGGCTGGCTGAAAATTGAAACGTAGGAACCATTGATGCACAGATTTTAAATGAAGCCATGGGGGTGTGAGAGATCACCTTGAGAAATGGAGGGAAAGGAAGGTCAGGCCAGAGTCCGGAGGAGCTCTAGCAGCAGAGGTGCAGCTGGCAAAGGAGGCTGAGAAGGAACATGTAGAGAAGCCAGGGGACCAGCAGCGAGGAGGCAAGGACAGGGTGTTCCGAGAATAGGGTAGAGGTCACCCGTCAAATGCTGCTGAGATGTCAAAGAAGATGAGGTCTGAGGACCTTATTGTCCAAATGTTGCCCTGAAAGCATTCCTGGTAGAGTGATGGGAGCAGAAGCCACACTGAGGGGGGTGGAGACGAGGAAGTAGGAGTATTTCGCAAGATCACCCCCACCCCCAGATGGGTGTGGGATTGGGGCAGCCCACCTGTAGGGGTTGGTACAGGAAACCAGATAAGAGATGATAAAACTCATGAGCTTGGAGCCTCACTCTAGTTAAGAAAACATGATCTCAATGTCAACAAAGAGGAACGATGGCAAACTTGGCTCGAGGTAGCTCCCAGAAGCAAAGATGAAAGTGAGTGGGAAGGGGAAGGAGCCATCAGGGATCCCGCAGAACCAGGCCCAGACGCCAGCCACTCTCTGGAGCCTGCGATTAAGGTGCACGTCCCTGACCCCGGTGAGGTTGAAACGGCCCCCGTGAGGTAGGGACGGCCCCGGTGAGGTTGAAACGGCCTTGGTGAGGCTCAGACGGCCCTGGTGAGGTTGAGACTACTCCAGTGAGGTTGGGACAAATAAAGGGGACCAGTATGGACTGATGAACAGGGGTAGATACAGAAGCAGAGCAACATTGAACAGAATGT